>NC_054373.1:117954652-118255652 GCF_017654675.1 Xenopus laevis | reverse complement strand
TTCATTCATGTTTTTTATATTCGGATCTTTTAATAACTTTCATGGAATTTGTGGTTAGAAAAATAGAGTTTATCATGGGTTCAAATATCGCTAAAATTTGACCTTTAATAAATGGCCTCCCAGTGATAATATATCAAAAGGAGTGGTTATGTGGTGTCAATATTAAGTATTATAGCTCATACTATATCGCTGAGCAACTTATCCCTTGCTTTGTACCTTAGGTTGTGAGGTCATTTTTTGCTGCCCTCAAATGAGATAAAGCATCCAAAGTATAAAACTTAAAGCTCGCACTATAAACATAATATCCGTGGAGGCCTACTTATCAACAGTCTAATTTTACTGTTTTTTTAAACCACAACTAAATTCATTTTCTCTAAAGCCCAGTATGTCATGACATTTATTAAAAGATCAGAATAAAAAAAGGACAAATGTAAAATAATGCTGAACAATCCAGCAAGAAATATGTATACCTCTAAAACCTCTAAGAATTAAAGTTTTTAGGACATTTCCTAGGAAAAAAAAACAGAATTGATTAAAAACAGTCCAATAGGATCATTGCTTCCATTGACTTCCATTGGACCTCGAAAACTTTTACCTGACAAAGTTTTGTATTTATCGGTGTTCATCGTTTTTACACTTAGGGGGTTATTTACTAAACTCCAAATACCAGAAAATCCCTTAAATCCGAGCATTTTTTGATTTTTTGTGTTATAATAATCTTTTTAAAAAATCACGAATTTTTCGGAATTTATGAAACCCTGAGGTCTAAAAAGCCCAAATATAAAAACACGGCATCTCAAACCTGTCGAGGTTGAATAAAAGTCAATGGGAAGAGTCCCATTGATTTTTGGTTGTGTCGGGGGTTTCGGGCAATTTCACAATGTTTTCTGAGCTTTCGGGAGAAAACTCTGAAAAATTCAGTTTTTGGGGAAAATTCACGGAAAAATCTTGAAAATCTCAGCTTTTCCCATAAAGGTAATTTTCGGGAAAATTTAATAATAAATAAGCATTGAAAAACAGCTTTGATTGGAGTTTGTAGTAGCCGATATTAAAATAAATTCGGACCTTGATAAATAACCCCCTAATTTTTTTGAGATTCATTGAAAAAGTAGAAATTCAATTGTTAGTAAATTAGTTAAAACTTAGTTTTATGCTTGGCAGTTACTCCCGAAAAAAAAAAAAAGTGGACAGAATGTTTTGGTCTCTGGAGCGTTTTTTGGAAAAAAAGGAATCCAAATTCACAAACTATTTTGTGAAACCAGGTTCCATTCATGCCGGCAGTGGGTAGTGGAAACCAGATGTGTTTCATGGTCTCAGTGGGCACTTCAACAGCTGTTGAATTCACACACTCAAAAAGTCTGGGTGATGCATAACCTTTACCTTAAACTATAGTAGTGCATTGTTTATTGAAAAGCATTCATTTTATGAATCGGTTGTGGAGCCTAAAGAGTGCAATGGCACAGTGTGACAATGCATAACAAAACAGATGACCATTGAGTATAATTTACAGCAAAGCTACATTTTCTGTTCCTCTGCATGCTCTGCCAAAGGAAGCACTGAAAGGTAATAATTAGAAACATCTGCTTACAATTGCCAGGAGCAGATGTTAGAAGAATTAAATGAGCAGGGATATCACTCAACATCATTAAGGATGGAAATGCAGACATATTCTTGAATTATCTTTGGCAAAGTGATTGCCCACAGTAAATTACAGTATATTTTTAATGATAATTAAAATCAGGGTACATTTTTCTTTACAAGAAGTTTTAAACACACGACACCTCCAATTTTTACAAAAGATGACAAACGTAGTCTAACAAATTCGTTCATATATGGTGGTGTATGCAGCAAAAACTTTACCTTCCAAGTGGTTTGGAAGAATAGAACAATACCCTCCAAATGTTATCCAAATATCAAGTTTAATTTACTTAAGCTAGTACTGCAGAATATCTCTTTGGCCAAAAAATGTGTTTCAAATGCAGTATGTTATACTTCAGAACAATATCGATCCAGGATGCAAAACTCAATTGTAACAACAAAGCAATCAAAATGTTATGAAAGACAATATTAGCAAATTATATTGTGCTTGCCGGATTTTAGAATATGTATATTGTTAGAAATGTGTTAGCTGGCATAAAATGGGAATATAACATTTCTTGCTGTAAAACACTATAAGGTTGACCAACTTCAACTGACAATATTGCAATTTTTGCATGTGTTGCAGGTTACTATATCCTTTGGAAATAATTAGTGATGGGCCAATTTATTCACCAGGTGCGAATTTCCATGTTTCGCCCATATCGAGAATTTCACTTGAAATTTGCTAATTTCGTGGCAAAGCGAAATGGGACAAATTCGCTCCCTTCATTAGAAGCAATGTAATTATTTGCACCTAAGCTAAAGAAAATCTTTGTAGAAGAGGGACATATATGATGCCCTGTGGGTGGATTAGACCTCCAGTGGTACAGGTACATTGAAGAGGACTTTTTTTTAAAGGGATACTGTCATGGAAAAAAATTTTTTTTCAAAATGAATCAGTTAATAGTGCTGCTCCAGCAGAATTCTGCACTGAAATTCATTTCTCAAAAGAGCAAACTGATTTTTCTTATATTCAATTTTGAAATCTGAGATGGGGCTAGACATATTGTCAATTTCCCAGCTGCCCCAAGTCATGTGACTTGTGCTCTGATAAACTTCAATCATTCTTTACTGCTGTACTGCAAGTTGGAGTGATATCATCCCCCTCCCCTTTCCCCCCCAGCAGCCAAACAAAAGAACAATGGGAAGGTAACCAGATAGCAGCTCCCTAACACAAGATAACAGCTGCCTGGTAGATCTAAGAACAGCACTCAATAGTAAAACCCATGTCCCACTGAGACTCCTTCAGTTACATTGAGAAGGAAAAACAGCAGCCTGCCAGAAAGCATTTCTCTCCTAAAGTACAGGCACAAGTCACATGACCAGGGGCAGCTGGGAAATTGACAAAATGTCTAACCCCATGTCAGATTTCAAAATTGAAAATAAAAAAATCTGTTTGCTTTTTTGAGAAATGGATTTCAGTGCAGAATTCTGCTGGAGTATCACTATTAACTGACGCGTTTTGAAAAAAACATGTTTTCCGATGACAGGATCCCTTTAACCTTCAGATCAGAGCAAAAAAAGAAAAGTAATTTAGCTAATGCACACAAGTCTGTTACTCAACATGGGGATTAATTAATAACCATTTCTTGAAGTGAAAATATGGAAATTGTCAAAGAATACATTATGCCTTCACAACACTGTGAATAATTTAACTAAAAAGTTCTTCTTATTGAATGCAATGCCCCTAAGGAAATGGTTTCCCTTAACAACGGAATAACCTGCGTGGCATATTTTGCCTCTGACTGCTAGACCCTTTGTGAAAACATTGCTGTTGTTAACAAATCATTAAAATCATTATTTAACAAATGTGTTAATTTACCAAAGAACAAATTCTCTTGCATACAAGGGTTTGGAAAACTGGAATTCAGATAGCTGATACTCAAATTGCACTTACTGCAGACACAGAAGCTGCACATTTATATTTGAGGATATTGCTTTTGCCAGGGGCAACTACTGGTAATATAGTTTGTTGCCATGGGCAAATCCTTGGAATTCTGCTCAATGCCAGGGGCAATGACTTAATAATGTTCATTCATAAGGGCAAACTTGCAGGTACCATTACTGTATTTATTGCTATGGACAATAGCTAGAAATATTGTTTGTTCCCAGGCATGATTATGACAGATTTGAATCAATAAAGTACTAGAGCCATTGCCAGGGGTGAATATTACTGTGTTGTTTTCCAATACTGCTTATTTCTAGGGGCTGACCCCTTTTACTGAATAGCTTCTGTTTCTTCACTAATGACTGGAAATGGCTTTCTGCTCTTTTAGTTAACTTTTATTTCTTTAAAGACAGACTTGATTCCATGAACAGTATAGGTACTACACTTATGGCTCTGATGCATAACAAAATAATCTGACAGTAAGAATAATCCAGAATATATATATTTTATAAGGCAAAAAGTATCCAGACACCTCTCGTCCATATTTAATTCCTAAATAAGATTGGCCCTGCCTTTGCTGCTATAGCAGCCTCTCCACTTTTGTGAAGGATTTCCACTAGATTTGGAAGCTTGCTGGTGGTATTTGTTGATAATGTTGGGCAATGATGTTGGGGTATCACTTCTGGCTTGCAGTTGGCATTCCAATGCATCCCATAGGTGTCTAGTTGGGATGAGATCATGGTTCTCTGGAAGTCAGTCTTGTTTTTGCGCTGCTATTGCAGTAAACCCATCCTTCATCAACCTTGCTTTGTGCGGAAAGAGAAAATAGCCATCCTTGACGAAAAGTAAACAGCATGAAATTGTATGACATGTCATTGTTCGCTGTAGCCTAAGGGAGGAACTCCACGATGCGGCTCGAGCCAACACGTCGCCATGCGACGAAAAGCGGAAATCCGACAGTCGGATAAATGTAGTTCTTACCTGCGATTTCTCCTTCACTTCCTGCATGACAATGTGTTGGCTCGAGCCGCATCGTGGAGTTCCTCCCTTATGGTTTGCTTTCAATGAAACCAGGTAATGATAGTGTTCTCCTACTGTCGGCCAAACCCAGACTTTCCCATCAGTTTGCCAGATGGTAAAATGCCATTTATCACTCCAGATGACATGTTTCCAACGCTCAAGCGTCCAGTGGCAGCTACCTACACTCAGCTTCAGACAATGCTTGGCATTATCATTTGCTTTGGTTATCTCTACACAGAAAAGTAATTAAAGGTAAAACCTGACTGAATACCTAATCTTCACTCCTATTCATTCTAACACATAAACTACCAAAACCTTTATATCCATTACTGCCACAAAGTATAGCTATCATTCAAAAAATTTTTTTGTGCTCAACTTTCTATAACATTCTTATCTGGGCTCAATGCCTGTTTCTATCATGTCAGGACTTATCAGCAGGACCAGAACTAGGGATAGGCAGAAGAGGCATGTGCCTATGGTGTAAAGCTGGGGGGGGGAGCGCTGGCTGGGCATGTATTTCCTCTTTCTGACTATTTCTAGTTCAAACTCCTGGAGGACCCTCTTCCACAGTTGCACCTCTCGCTCCCTGCACTCAATCTTTGGAGCGCACTCAAGTGAGAGTGTGTGCAATCAGCAGCAGCCTTGGGCGCAACTTTGGCTTGGCTCTGCTTATCAGGATTGTGGTTTCTTGTTGAGCCATTTCTGTGTTTTAGTTCCCTTGTTCTTGAGTCCCTGTTTAGCCCGTATCCTCTTATCTGCAGATTTGATCCCTGAACAGGTTACACAGACTTGCTGCCTACCTAGGACTTTTGCTTGCATTTCAGGCTTGTTTCAAGCTAACTCCTGCCTCAAACTCTGGCCTGTTATTTGGGCTTGTCTGACATTTTGCATCTCATTCTGAACCTGCTGTTTGTCACTTGTTTATTCATTAAGCTTTTTGTATTCACCATATGTATCTCAGTCTACATTCAGCATGGGATATGTGTATTAGACCAGGTTACCAAGCACATAGGCTCCTACCTGCCAATCACATATGCAGCTGTACCTGACACATGCAGTGGCATAACTATATACCCTCCCCGTTGTTCTTCTTCATTATATTGATGCGCTCACACCTGTGTGAGCATACAGCAGAGGAGGGGGGGGGGTTGCAGGCAGTAACACACTGGGCCCTCCGAAAATGTTTCTGTTACGTCCTTGGACACATGCTTTCAATATCTTTTACATCTGATCACTCTGACAAGTATTTCCAGTTGTACAAATGGATCGTAGTCCCACATTAACATAAAGTGAAACAATTTTTAATATCTATGTTATTTACGCATTCAGCTGGCGTCATCTTAACCAATAGTCTATAGCCTTTTGGCTCAAGCCCTTCCTTTGAGTCCAAAGTTTTGGCCAGGGCCCCCTTTCTCCATAAAAAAATTGAAGATGTATTAAAACGTTGGTGTGTCAGCCATTCAGCCATAGTTCCAAGAACAGAGAGAAAATAAATGTTTACCTCAAATCTCTCCCTAACTAATTGGAAGCTGTGCTTCCAGAAATATCTTTGAGAGCCAACACAAATTATTCCCAAATCTGACCCTAAATAGCCTTGCGTTTGAATCCACCAGCCACTGCTCATGGCCTACTAACAAAGGTTTGGAAACCACTGTTCTAAACCAATTTTCTGTTATATTTATATCAACCCCCACATAACTTTCCTTTACATCTATGTGATAAAATGTAACTTTCCTGTGCCTTGCTAGAATATATACAAACAAGAAGTTATCTTCTCTAAAGCACAATATGGTCCTTTTTATGCCTTATAGCCTTCTGATCTGTGTATGAAATAGCCTGTGTGTGATTTATATTCAGATGGACAAAAGCATAATATTCTTTGATGCATAATTTTGCAACTTTATTTGCAACAGAAGCAAACATTTCTTATATTTTAAAAAATACTATCACTCGTTTACATTCAGTTGAATCAGTTAAAAGCTTTGAAGATGTATTAACATATGCATGGAAGGATATCTCTAATATAATGCTTTTTTTAATGTACTGCACTAGACAGACGCTTCATTGTAAATGTTTTCATCTTACAAAGAAAGTACAGGTTCTAATGAGAATAAAACTGAGCATGCAGAAATTAGATTGTAGGTGGTGATGCCTTGCTGAATAAACAGAAAAAATAACATTTCACTTTCTCTTAAAATCTGAATGCTGATTTCAGCTGCTGGGAGGCCAGGATTCCCATTGTGGGTGTTCATCAATTAGTATAGGAGGTAGTGGTTAAAAATTCACCCTCCTTGCAGAACTGCAAGATATGAAGTCAGCAAAGCATATAGTTCCTCATAACGGTGGCTTGATTCTCTATATCAGCTATTTACTTAACTAGAGAACATGTTTTTTCAGGATTTTTATATTCTCACGAACAGCCACTTTGCTCTCATTATGCAAACAGAGGGCATTTCTACTCCCTTGCTGGCTTTTAGTTGTACAAGGAAGGGCATGAAGTCTATTCACTTGATTTTTTTTTACTTGGATTTTTTTCATCATAGACTTACAAGGTGGATTTAATCCATTTTGTTTCCTGGATAAAACTAATTAACAAAAAATAGCTTTAACTTCCATGTTGTACATTTAATGTAATATGAATGATCTGCGAGTTTATTATTACTGTGCATAATTATCAGCCAGATATGTAAATCAATCAGCGATCTGTTTAATTTTGTTAACTTTGTATCTACATATGACTTTGATTCACGAGAAAAGGCAAATCTCTTTTTATAGATTGTCTTAATTTGTTAATCATTGGAATGAATAGAAAAACAACTATTTGCATTTTTGTCTCTGCACATTGTATAATGCAATGGAAAACCTGCTGAGCTTATGTAAAAATGGTTATTGGCCTCTATTTAAAGATCATGCAGCTAGAAATAGGAACAGAGCTGCTGTGTGTCTATTTTTACAATCATTTCCAACTGGTTGCTTAATTACACCAGCAAAGAAGGGGAAGGTGGGTCGTCCCCAACTGCAAGCCTTAGACACAAAGATATAATATGGATGCCACTAGGAGAAAAATAAAATATGGATGCCAGGAGGTACTTATAGATAATGCCCACAGGGTTACTACTCAAAAAAAACACAGAGGCAGTGCAGCACATGATGTAATTGGACAGTCACAATATAGAGACAGCATGATGTGACAACTTGTGGAGAAAACGAAAAGATATAGTTATATAAAACAAAGGTTCATACGATTTTCAGACCGTGTGGATTGTCCCAACATTTTTCGTACCATGGATATCGTTAATTTAGTTGGTCAGACTGATTGGAGGATTTCTGTTGGCTAATGATAATATCTACATAGTTAATTAGTTACATAGTTAAATCGGGTAATCGGGTTGAAAAAAGACCATCAAGTCCAACCCCTCCAAATGAAAACCCAGCATCCATACACACACCCCTCCCTACTTGCACATAAATTATATATACCCATACCTATACTAACTATAGAGTTTAGTATCATAATAGCCTTTGATATTCTTCCATCTCTTCATATATTGCCTATCTGACGATATCAGTGGAATGACTATCATTACTGTTTGTTGGATATAATAATAAATGTACAGAATATTGTGTGATTTGTCATTTTTACTACTTTATTTTATCTAAATGGTAGTTGTGAATAAAATTTGCACGTCTATGGCCAGCTTTAGGGTAGTTTAAGGTTCATCTTCTAGGTTGCCAATTGCCCCTTGTGTTCAGGATCCCATACAGCAACAGTGGATCAGGGACATTAATCTAAGCCTGATTCCCTATTCAGTACTGCGGTCCCTTTACTTAGGGAAGCAGAGCCTAGGGGAGTGCTACTCCCCGCTATAAATCCTTGCTGGAGCACAAGCTGCTCTTTCTATCTGAATCTCTCTTTCTCACTTTCATAAAAAGTGCTATTAAATGATATAACCTGACTAAATAACTGACTAAAACCTTGTTCACAGGGTTCCTGCTCCCCCGACTTTCACTAAAGGGATTATCCCTTACATGGTTTATAAACAGCCAATAAAACTGAAATGTAAAACCTCATTTTACCATGTAAGGGTGCCAAACATGGATAGATCCGCTCGATGTCGCCAAACGAGCAGATCTCCCTCCGATATGCCCACCTTGAGGTGGGCAATATCGGGCAGATCCCTAGGGCCCAACGATCGGATACTAGCATTCGGCAAACGGGCGGTCGGATCGCGGGACCGCATCAACGAATAGATGCGGCCGCGATCCGACGGGATTTTGAAACCCATCCGATCGAGATCTGGCCGACTTTCGGCCAGATCTCGATTGGGGAAGCCCGTCGGGGGCCCCCATACACGGGCCAATAAGCTGCTGACACAGTCTGTCGGCAGCTTTTATCGGCCCGTGTATGGCCACCTTAAGAAGAAGTAAAAAAAATATGTAAGAACACAAAAGTTGAATATGTAATGGGCCACAGAGATACATGCCTTCACAGAAATATTCTCTCTCACATATTTACTGTTGTTCCCTAAATAAAACCTGAAAGAGTACATCATTTAGTATTTTGTATTTCATGGGAAGAATGCCTAGGATGTAGTTACTTTCTTCTAGAATGGCAGTGTAAATTGCATCATTACACATTGTCCAATTCCATAAAGAGTCCACATTGCAGCACACCTTGTTTCCATTTGTCATGGGAATTTAATTTGTGCAGTCATTCCTCAGGGCTGGCAAATCTCTAATTATCTTGACATTTTCTGTTATTTGTCTTTTATTGCACTAAATGCAGTAGTGGTGTCAAAAATAATCTAAATTGAATATTAGAATGTTAGCAGTATCCCCTATTGTAAAATATAAGAATATTATAAGTCACAGTGGAGATCCAGGCCAAGTGCTTTTATACAGGTCATAGAACGAGGTGACTTCTAATATGACTTCTAATATCCTCATATATTTTAACAGGGGTTACTTATTTAAATTATAATACATGCGTTTCACAAATCATGTGACAGAAATGACATCACTAAGCACCAATTATAACTGATGACATCCCTAAGCACTGTTTATATAGTGAATAAAGTACCCTCTTGTAAAATATAAGGATATTATAAGTTATCCAGGAGTTTCATGACCATATAAAAACACGAGGCCGAGGTAACTTCTAATATCCTCATATTTTGCAACTGGTGGTACTTTATTTATTATAATACACAAGTTTCAGTGAGTCATACGACAGAAATTACATCAGAACTCACTGTTTATAACTGATGACATCAGAACTCACTGTTTATAAGGATATCATTTACAAGATATTGATAGCATTTGTGTATTATAAGGATAAAATAAACAAAAGCCATGAATATCTTCTAAATTATATCCTTATAAACGGTGAGTTCTGATGTCATCAGTTATAAACGGTGAGTTCTGATGTCATTCTGTCACCTGACTATTTTACAAGAGGGGGTACTTAATTCACTATATACATTTTAGGATATTCATGGTTCTTGTGTTTTATAAACATATAACAGTCTTTGTAGATGAACATATATGCAAGTATATTGCACAGAAACTGAGATTAATAGTGCCACACCCTGTTACAATAATAACTACCTCCTAACGGTCAGTTTTCATAATCAATAATAATGACAAAGCTACAGAATTCTCAGTTATTTGAAAGGGGAAGTTAGAGGTATAAAAGCACTTTACATGCTGCAACACTAAAAGCAGCAAAGATTCCAGATAACGTATTAATAGTTAATGAGGTATAGATTAGCTTTTTTTTCCTGCCCATTTGTTTGGAACTTTAAATGGCCAAGCAAACAGGAATAATGAAAGGATGAAATTCATGTAAAGGTTTGGCCTCACATCATACAGGTTACTGGAATAAATCCATTCTTACATTTCCATAGAGTGACTCAGGCAAACCCTTTAAGAATTGTTTCCTGAGAAAGTAATCATCTGATGAGAATATGCTTGCTTGTCAGATCACTTCAGCCATATTCTATTCCTCTGTATGGCAGCAACAGATTCATCAAAGGTCGAGGTGAATTTTCGAATGAAAAAAATTTTAATTTCAAGCTATATTTGTGTACTTTGACTAGGGAATAGTCTAAATTCGATTCAAATATGAAAAAAATGTAAACATTTTAATATTGAAATTTATAATGTACTGTCTCTTTAAAAATTTTACTTCGACCATTCGCCATCTAAAACCTGCCGAATTGCTGTTTTAGCCTATGGGGGACCTCCTACGACCTATTTGCAGTCAATTGGTGGACTTTGAAAAATCTAAGGTTTTTTTGGGAAAAACTTTGAATCAAATTCGATCGAATGTGCTTTTCCTTCGATTTATACCATTTGAATTTGGCCGAATACGGACCTACTAAACTGACCAACTTAATTTCGGTTGGTCTTTTTCAATTTGAATTTTGAAGTTTTTTCAATTCGAAATTCGACCCTTTATAAATCTGCCCCTTACAAATCTGGGAATTGTAATTGAAGAAATACAGCAATAAATTTATTTAACCTGCAAATGTAATGTAGCAGGAACAGCAAGAAGAACAAAAATAGGGCAAGAAGATATGTCACTTAGTAGAGATAGTTTTGAGAGAGTCTAAAATACCGTTTATGCAGATTTCCCATGTGCCCCCCTGACTTAGCTGAATTCTGTTCTCAAGCTAGCCTTGGTTACTACTACCCTGGGTTTAAGGGCAGAGCCACCTGTTTGGCTGTAAGAGCAGTTCTTTGTTTTTCTGTGCTGTGGAGCAACATCTTTTGTGTTCTCCCACATATAAAAACTGTGATTCCTTTGTTCAGGTTTCTTTGTGTATTCGGAATCCAAGGAGTTTATGTGAAATTAACTTTGTCTTTCACATCAAGTGATCTCGGGTAACTGAATTTCCAGGACAGTCTCAATATTTTTCACAAATTTATCACACAGCTTATTCACTCTCATTACACATATGGAGGTATATGAGTTTGCATCACAGGTTATTTCAAAACACGTGTCAGCGCCAGTGCACTGGATAACTTAGTGGGGCCTCCAAGGGAAGATATACTACTTCTAGCTCCTACACTCTAGAGTCCCTGCCATGGTGGTTGTCACCACGAGAATGAACCCATACTGTTCCTGTTTGGTAGAGCATACAACTGTTTATTCTAGCTGACCCTGCATACAGTGGCAGTTGCTGTTGCTGTTCTATCACTCACCATGGCCGGAAATAAGGGTAGGCATGCGCGGCGGCACTTGGGCAGGGAGAATGGTGGCCTGTCTGTCTGGCTTTGCCTGCCGCTGTCACTCACGATTAGCTCTTGTCTACAGGGGGTTCCCATACTCCACCAAGGTTTATTGCTATACCTTAGAATCCTGACTTCTCCTTCACTAAGGCCCCTGCTCCTCCATTTTTTTATACATAGAATTACCATAACACTACTGGGCCAATAGGAACATATCCATCTCACCAGACATATGTTACTTAATACAGTAGAGAGAAATTAACTATTTCACATTACACAGTAACAAAAAGTTAAATATCGAAAGAAAACACAGAAGTACTGAAAGGTTTATATTATAGGTAAATTTGATGTTCCTCAGAAGAGACAGAAAGAAAAATCAAAGTGGTAAAAGATCTTTATATAGGTCAGCTTATAGGGAGTTTGGCAGCCTTGAGCTTTTTATGGATTAATGGAGCTCCTCTGTGACATATAGTATTTTTATACATATACAGTAAGTGTTATATTAGATTGTAGATAAATGCATGTCATAACACATGAGATATAGGTTTCAACTGTAATGCTGATGCTTAAAGTCTTCTGAAACTTATCCTTCTTTTCTGCAATCATGTTTCTTTATGTCATGCATATTATATGTAGCCTCATGTTTTTGTACAGTAATCTTACAAATGACCAAGTGCCATAAACATACACTTTGCCAAAATGGGGTGCAAATAAATCCTGTAAACTATTTAAATAAACAGCAATTTCATATCAGCATTTTACTTCAGCATTAAAAAGGAATAACATTCAGTCATTTATCCTTTAGCTGTATGAGCTGTATGACTCCCGCAGTTGCATCTGTTTCAACAAGCTGGTGGAAAAGCGATTTAAAAGCCTAAAGGCTTGCAAACATAGCCGCTAAGATTCCATTTTTGCATTGAATTAAAAGGAATTTAAAGTATACATGTTTTCTTTAAATAATATGAATTGGTAAAATCATAAACATATTGTCCAAGCACTGAGATTTGTCCATGTTTTCAGGTCTGTTATACCAAATATCAAACTGAATCCATAGCCTTATCTGCATTTCCAGCTCTGAAAAAAATTATTATCACATGTTCACATTTAAGAGTAGATTAGCGCTAACCTCAGTAAAATGCAGCAACTCTCTATACATTTCTATGAGATTTATAGAGGCACATTTATCAAAGTCATTTGATAAATATAGAAATGAATAGAGAGCATGAGCTCTAATTTAACAATTTTATAAAGCTGCCCCTTAGAGCTTCGAAAGGCAAGTCAACAAATGTGTTAGGGGACCCTCAGTGAATATAATCACTTGCATTACACCCTGGGCTGGCCCTCCTGGTGAAAATGCACCCACCCAGTATACAACCCACTGAGCACTGTGCTTCCACCTTTGTCAGTGCCACTTATATCTCCTTTGCTGTACATAACAGCTAGCATGTTTAGTAGAGTAATAATTCCAATTTTAAAGTTCAGGGCAAACAGGGAGAATGAGATTGATCTGCTCCACATTTGGTCCTTGTGAGGTAGATAATTAGTTCACCAGAATACAATCCCCAACCTTTGTTGTGACTGTTTTGTTAGCAGGAGTCCTTTATGCAGGGGGGTTATCTGTGCACTGGCAAGAACCAAACATAGAGTTGCCCTGTTTAACTCAAGAAATAGCAAAAACATTTTATTTATTTTCTTTTTTTCTATTTTCCGTTTATTTCCTAATTAACAAAAGTCAAAAAAATGTGGTCAGCACAAGCCTTACATATTGAACATGGGAGTATACTGCCCCTTTAGGGAAATGTTTTCGATGAAGGACATAAGTAGAATTTGACGTGGGGAAGATGGTTCAGGGAATTTTGCTAATTGAAAATTGAATCAAGGTTTTAATTAGTAAGCAGTGAATTTAAAACTGAAAATGTGTACATAACTCATGATTGGGGAAAAAAAGCAATAGTGTGACGTTATACTGTACAAGTGGAACATGCATGCTCATTGATGGATAAAATGTAAAATGTAATATGAGAGAGCTGAAATGCATAATGTGAATAACTGTATTAACTGCAAGACCAAAGGGGTTATATATGGGTTGAGATGCTCATGTCTAAAAGTGTGCAAATATCCACAGACCATCTTATTTCCAATCTGTACTGTAGAGTATATGGATTTTGTCATGTACACTTTTAGACATGAGCAACTCAACCCAAAAACCTAAGCTAAAATACAGAAGGGCTATTCTAAATAAGGATGAGAAAAGCCTGGTTGTAGTATACTTTTGGTGCTTCAATTGCGGTGACCAAAGGAACTGGACTCAAAGACTGATGTGATTGTCAAACCTTTTTACTTAATCGTTCAGAGTTCTTTGAGTCTGGCCAGGAGATTGGCAAATTACTAATAAGGTGCCACTATTCAAGAAGGGATCATATTCTCAGTCTGTAAGTTTGCCATCAGTGGCATGAAAGCTTTTGAAGGGGGTAATAAGGGACAAAATACTTCCATACATTCCAAATCATAATATTTGTACTTGAATAGAGAACTGACTGGAGGATAGATTACAAAGAAAATGATTGCTTTACTACCAATTTAATTGGACCTGTGTTGTTAGTGGAGTATTACAGGGGTCTGTACTTGGCCCTTTGCTTTTTAATTTGTCTATTAATTACCTTGAGGTAGAAATTGTAAATACTGTCTCTGTTTTGGCTGATGATTCTACCTTCTAAAAATATACAGGTGTCTATTCATGCCTTTAAAGGAACAGTAACATCAAAAAATCAAAGTGTTTTAGGGGCCGATTCACTAAGCTCGAGTGAAGGATTCGAATGAAAAATACTTCGAATTTCGAAGTATTTTTTGGGTACTTCGACCATCGAATGGGCTACTTCGACCTTCGACTACGACCTTCGATTCGAACGAAAAATCGTTCGACTATTCGACCATTCGATAGTCGAAGTACTTTCCCTTTAAAAAAAACTTCGACCCCATACTTCGGCAGATAAAACCTACCGAAGTCAATGTTAGCCTATGGGGAAGGTCCCCATAGGCTTGCTAAACTTTTTTTGATCGAAGGATTTTCCTTCGATCGTTGGATTAAAATCCTTCGAATCGTTCGATTCGAAGGATTTAATCGTTCGATCGAACAAAAAATCCTTCGATCGATCGAACGAACGTTTAGCGCTAAATCCTTCGACTTCGATATTCGAAGTCGAAGGATTTCAATTCGAGGGTCGAATTTCGAAGTATTTTTTACTTCAAAATTCGACCCTTAGTGAATCTGCCCCTTAAAGTAATACAAATATGTTGCAGTGTTTCCATGCATTGGTAAAACTGCTGTGTTTGCTTCAGAAACACTACTATTATTTTTATAAATAAGCTGCTGTGTAGCAATGGGGGCAGCCATTTAAAGGAGAAAAGGCTCAGGTTACAGAGCAGATAGCAGATAAGCTCTGTAGAAAATAATGGTGTTATCTGTTATCCACTATTTAACCTGTGTCATATAGCCGTTTTTCAATTTCTGCCATTCCTCCACAGCAGCTTGTTTATATGAACTATATTAGTGTTTCTGAAGCAAACAGATCAGTTTTACCAGTGCAGGGCAACATTACTTGATATTTTCATTACTTTAAAACACTTTCATTTTTTGGTTACTGTTGTTCCCTTTCTTGAGCAAGTACAATTTCCAAGTATATAGCAATCTTAAGATACGCATTTTTCTATATGTATTGGCTACCTGTGCACTGGAGTTTATTTGAAGGGGTTGGACTTTTTTTAAATCAAATTAACTATAACTTTGCAACTATAGTATGCTGATAACTGATAACGCTTTAATTATGCAGAGTATTTTTTATGCAACTGTGCTAGTGATAAGTGAATTTTGACAATTTTTTTGTGAAATTGCAACAAAAATTTGCATAAAAAAGAAACACAAGGAAAAACCCTCCTTCACTTCAATGCATTTGGAGCGAGAAAAAACTTGAGAAAAAATGTCCATTGACTTTAATGCAATTGGAGTCAGAAAAAAATTTGCTTTTGTAAAAAGAATTGCGCAAAAAAAAGCCTGTTGACTTCAATTCATGTCACAAATTGGCAAATTTTTCAGTGAAGCAAAATGGGGCTGATTCTTTGTGCACCTGTATCACTAATCTGTGCCTACTATTATTTGGGGCACATTTACTAAGCTTGAGTGAAGGATTCGAAGTAAAAAAACTTAGAATTTCGAAGTATTTTTTTGGGTACTTCAACCACCAAATAGGCTACTTCGACCTTCGACTACGACTTCAAATCGAACGTTTTGAACTAAAAATCGTTCGACTATTCGACCATTCGATAGTCGAAGTACTGTCTCTTAAAAAAAAACTTTGACTACCTACTTCAGCACTTTAAACCTACCGAGCTACAATGTTAGCCTATGGGGACCTTCCCCATTAGCTTTCTATACTTTTTTTGATCGAAGGAAAATCAAACGATCGATGGATTAAAATCCTTTGAATCGTTCGGTTCGAATGATTTAATAGTTAGATCTAATGATTTTTCCTTCGATCGAAGTATTTGCGGGAAAATCCTTCAACTTCGATATTAAGTCGAAGGGTTTTACTTCGATGGTCGAATATCGAGGGTTAATTAACCCTTGATATTCGACCCTTAGTAAATGTTTCCCTTATTGTTTTATTGATGTGCGATTAACCATCACTATTATTGCCACTCGTTCTTCATTAGGTGGTTGCATCTACTTTCCCATAATCACACTAGAGGTTTGTACCCTCATGCTGGCAGAAATGTGATAGTGGCCCAATAAAATCCTTTTAGTTGCCACCTTAATCTTAATTCATCCAGTAAATCAGTTTTGTGGAACACCAAGATAATATCTTAATTGGGTGCAAAGGGAAATCTTTCACCTCTTGTTTTTTATACTATATTTTAACTCTGGAGAGCTCTGCTAAATAATCTGTTGCTTTATAAATAAATGATAACCCTGCATTATACTGTGAATGATGTGGTCTCTTGCAAGGCTAGAATTTCAGTTAAATGCACTGAATTTTTCTTCATTTAAATTAGTTGAAAGGGCAGGGAGGCCAAAAAGCCCATTATGATATACATGTTTTCAGAAGCTTTACTGGCATTATAATTTCAGCTCTGATTGACAAAAGACAACTTTGGTTTATTACAGTGCATTAGGCAACAACACCATATTAATAATAAGGAAATGCGATTAGTGCACTCTTGTGCATACAGAGCTGGCTGTGTCTATGGCTGTTGCATTGCAAGGCAAAACTTGATTTATTGCTTTCCAGCTGTGAAATGGGTAAGGCAGGAGCAATTCCAGACAGTCTGATGCCTAAGGCAGAATGACCTGGAACTGTGGCAGACAACCAACTCCTTGAGTTCTTCTTACCTTTCTCCTGGTTATTAAATTCAGGTCAGAGTCTTGTTGGGCATGGAAAACAGAATATGCATGT
The DNA here is from genome assembly GCF_017654675.1 of Xenopus laevis. Lineage (NCBI taxonomy): Eukaryota > Metazoa > Chordata > Amphibia > Anura > Pipidae > Xenopus > Xenopus laevis. The sequence goes on along the minus strand of NC_054373.1, from coordinate 118,238,423 downwards.
TGTAGTACTGTATATATACCCAGACAATTAACAGTTATGGTAAAAAAATGCCATCTAGCAGTCGGGTGGACTATGGTAAACCATTACTAGGTGCTATTAAGTTATAGCACCTAGTAATGAAGTTTAAAGGAGAAGGAAAGGTTAAAACTAAGTAAGCCTTATCAGAAAGGTCCATCTAAATATACCAGTAAACCCCCCAAAGTGGTGCTGCTCTGGGTCCCCTGTCAAAAGAAACACTGCATTTCTTTCCTTCTATTGTGTACTCATGGGCTTCTGTATCAGACTTCCTGCCTTCAGCTTAAACCTCATTGCCCTGGGCAAGACCATGCTCAGTTTGCTCCTCTTTCCCCCCCCCCCTCCCTTCTCTGCTGTATTCTGAGCCCAGAGCAGGGAGTGACTCAGGCAGGAAGTGATGTCACACCATGTTAATACTGCAGCTCCTATCCTAAACAAACAGAGAGTTTCTAGAGCTTTTTACTCAGGTATGGTAAAACATTCTACAGAATAAATATAGCATTCTAGCTTGCACTATTGCAGCTAGTCTATTGGCGATAAAATGCCTCCGTAACATTCCTTCTCCTTTACGTGGATAGCTAGTATGTCAAAGACCATTCTGTTGGAGTTTTAGAGCTCAGCAACTGGCATGATAAATGCACCTCATAGTATGCTGCACCTCATGTAAGCCATGTAAGACCTGGAAATTTGGAAATAGCTTCTTGATATGGCAAGTCATTAAGTAGGAAGGGACAGAGTGGCAGAAGCTATTTGCTCTGATGCCCTCTGATGTCTTCTTTTAATGAGTTAAAAATCTTTGACTTTTACTCTGGTGTATAAGAGCAAAGGTCTGGATATTGTTTAATGTATAAGGCACTGAACCTTGTCATAGCTTTAGCCTGGCATGCAAATTGTGGGAGACTGAACATTTATTGAAGAGTTGTCTGTTAGAAAATAAAAAAACCTTCATTTATTTTAATAAATTCCTTTGTCCTTTCCTTATCCTGTACAAGTTAATCAGCTGTACACAGACCTAAAATCACTTGTGTGTTATGCAACATTTCCCTTTTCCCATCATGCCAACAATATAATAATTTTTAAACAGTAAGTTAATTAATAAGTACTTTAGCTACCGTATCAATGGTTTACTTGGTTTATTACAGTACCCAAAAAATGACACGTCAGTTATGGAAGTATAAAGATGGATATTACAGAAAATGGCCTGGCATAACCACATCTTATAACAGGGTATTAAAGTTTTGTATTTTTAAATATGTTCAGATCCTTATTCTAGGACCAATATTATGATGTGTGTAGAAGAAACAGGCTATTAGCAAGGGAATTTTACTCTTGCTGCTTGTTCTGGTATTTGCCATGACCAGTCCCTTATATCTGGCCACATTTACAATATAATCCAGTCAATCTTTTTAAAAGGAACTTCAGACGGTAGGTAATAATATGCAGAAAGGGAATAAGTCAGTGGCTGATACTACACTTGGATGAACAAAGAACTGTCAATAACACCCTGTGCAAGCTGTTGAAATGCTTTGCCAGAATATAACCATATATCAATTCCTTTTCATTGATTAAATATGTAGGACATGTATAGTTTGAATATTGCCTACACTGATTTGACTATTTTAACAGTTCTCCTTGTGTAAAACTATACAGTTTTGGATATCAATGACTATAAAGCATGTATACTTTTTCAAATACAGTACTTTTAACCAAAAAACATTTGTTGTTCAGTTAGTAAGAACTTTTGGAAATAACAAAAGAATTGCTCTTTATTTAAAGGAGAATAACACCCTCCAAGTATGAAAGTAATTCATGGGGAAAGTTGGTATTTTACCTGCCTGACCAGTCAAAATTATAATTAAATCCACTTATTTAGACGGAAAAAAAGGCCTGACACAGTATCCCTTCCCCTCAGTCAATTTTTAAAAACGAATCCCCATTGCAATTATGCTTTAGGTAAATAACCCCTGTAATCAGATTGTTTGGACTTTTTGGGGCACAGCTCAACTTTTTTTTTAAAAACTCAAATTTTCAAGATCTATTAAAGCATGATGCAGCAAAAAGCCTGAATATGACTTATACACAACCACCATCTCAGGTTGTGTATAAGTCAATGGCAGAGATCCCTATTCTATTTTAAAGTGTCTGTGGTCTGCGCTGGAATTAGCCCAAAAATCTGACCATTTCTGGCAAAAATCTGAAAACTCAGGCTTTTAAGGAAAAAGCTCAAAAAAATCTAGAGATTCTGGAAAAAACTCCTTTTACATGAACCCATAAAAGGGTATAGTAGTTTGGTTGTGATTTTTTTATTTAAAAAATGAGATAAATTCATATTTTAGTAAATAACCCTCAAAAATTAACAAAATCAAGATGTATATTTGTATATCCTGTACCAGCATTTAAATAGTGTATGTCTTTTGCAGGATTACACCCTGACAATGTACTTTCAACAGTACTGGAGAGACAAGAGGCTGGCTTATACTGGCATCCCACTCAACCTCACTCTTGACAACCGTGTGGCTGATCAACTGTGGGTTCCTGACACTTATTTTCTTAATGACAAAAAGTCTTTTGTACATGGAGTTACAGTGAAGAATCGTATGATACGCCTTCATCCAGATGGGACAGTTTTATATGGTCTGAGGTAAAAAAAAAACATAAATTGTTTTAATGCTAGCATTTCAGTGTGATCTTATATTATAGTTCTTATTTGTATCTTTCTTCCTATCTATTGGCTTTTACTGTTTAAAAAAGCTATATGATATTGTGTCTTGGAAAAAAAAAGAAATATTGCGTTCACATATATGGGAACATTACTTTTATCAGTACCTTTGAGAAAAGCTGTTATTATTTAGCCTTATAATTTATTGTCTCTCTCAGGGACTGAACAGTTTCAAACTTAGCAAAATCAATCATCAGCAATCTTACACAAATCTGAATCAGACTAACTGAATGGCATCTGTCCTTAATGATCTTAAAGTAGTTGTTGTTAAACAATTCGATCTATCAATTCAGCATGAAAGGACACTTAACTGTACCTCTACAGACTTCTGAGTAGAAGAATATTAGCATATTCATGTATCCCACAGCTCACGTTTCCTTTTACATTTGCCACAATCTGCCCAATTTGGTAATTATGTGCAACCTAATTTGAAACAGAATTATCATTGCGTTATATCTATCATGTGTTCTTCCGTTCAAGATGTATTCCTTGGCTATATCCAAGATGTGTCTTTTCTAGACACATTTCCCTGTCTAAACTCTGTCAAATAATTTATGTACTTTACATATTGTCAGGGCCTGAACTAGGGGTAGGCAGAGTAGGCACGTGCCTAGGGCGCAAAGCTGGGAGGGCGCCAGGCACGTACCTCCTCTATCGCCTACCCCAAGTCCGGTTCCCTTCTCTTTGTGCGCTTCTGCACATGCGCAAATTCACGCACGCGCACACTAAACAGGTGCCGCAACTGCTGGGCCTGCCTAGGGCACCTGCCCAGCATGGCCCGGCACTGCATATTGTGATTATATCAACATTATCTATAATCTTTATCATGGGGGCCTTATTTATAAAAGTCTGAATTTATCTGACTATTGTAATGAAAAAAGTCTGACCAAACTAGAATCCACGATTGGACCTCTTTTGTTATGAAAAAAATCTAAATTTTATTGGATCAGGGAGAAACTTGAAAAAATCGAGTGAAAATCAGAATCGTACAATTTTGGATTTTTGGGCTAATTCTAGCACAGAAACTTCCAAATAGGATAGGGACCTCTCCCATTGACTTATATACAACCTTGGTAGGTCTGATATGCTGGATTTTTCAGATTCAAACTTTTTCTTTCCTTGGGGTATAATAAATCTTGAAAAATTTGAGGGGTTTTTTTCCACTTAAAATTAAAATTTAATAGTTAAAAAATTTTTTTTCAAGTTTTTGGCATTCAGACTTTAATAAATAACCCCCATGAAGTTCTAATTAAGTTTGCCCTATTTTATTAAAAAAAAAAAAAAACCCAACCTGCTAATGGTTCTGAGCCTTGACAAGAGTCCCATAGACTTTAGTACATGTACATAATTTCCTCAAGGGGATCCAACCTGGACAACACTGATTTAGACAACAATTTTATTGCCCTTATCTGGACAGTTTCTAGTTTAACAGTAGCTTTCTGTAAAATGTGTTTGTACCTGAAAACGAATTGTGGTTGAATATTGCATCATAGTATATCATGCTCCTTCATATAGTTCTTACTGTCCTCAAAGTCCTCATTAGCTGCCTAATGAAGAATATTACATTACAATATGAGAATTGTTATTCTTGTTTATGCAATTATTTGTTCACCACTTTTATTATATTTCCCCTATATTTTTAAATGAAAAATATATGTTGCTATTTAGTCCTCCTCTATTAGTGATGGGCCAATCAGTGCCACTTCGCTGCACCGCAAAATTTGCGAATTTACCTAAAATTTTGCGAATTTACCGATTTGTGAAACGGCGAAAACTTCACGAAAGAAACTTCACGAGTGTCAATTTTTATACATGCAACTATTTTGTCCAAATGCATTAAAGTTAATGGACATCCGAATAATTTAATGCGCTTAACTATTTTATTTTTTTTTGTCGTGGTAGACTTTTCGCGAAATGTGGAAATTAGCAGCCAGTTCATGCCTGGCAAATTAATTCACCCATCGCTGTCCTCTATTTCAAAAGGACAAGGAAACCCTTTCTCTTATTCTATTAAGTCTTCAGTATGTTATAGAGGACCCTTGGCTGTCCCCGATAGCTACTTTTTTTTTTAATTACCATTTTATTTAACTGTGTTACCTTCCCAAAAATGTACCTTGCACGTGGGGAATGCCATTTTGTCGTGCACTGTGTAATGAAGAATTCATATGTACATGTGAAAAATATTCTCCATCCCTTGACCTATGTGAATCATATGGATAGGGAGATGTGGGCTGTGAGGTAGTTCTACATACAACAACCCCCCCGGCCAGTAGGGATTCAAGTAGGTAGGAGAGTGAAATCCCTGCGAGAATACAGATACACTGGAGCAGACATCTTTGGTACTAAAAATACCCATGTGATTGTGATATGATGCAGTGTATTCCACGAATATTCTGTGTACAAAGGAAGAGCCTTTTTTTCTATGTTGTTTTTTAAGTAACTCTACTGTTTCTGGTTAAGAACCACTGGAACCCAAAAATCTTTGTGATAGAGTATGTGTCAGAGTTGGCACAGGGGACACCTGAAGAGAGGCAAAAGAAAATGACAGCAAAGTAGGCTACATGTTAACAGGCTGAAAATCCCTAATTTCCATGTGGGTCTTTTTCTCAGTGTGGAACGCCTGCCTTCTTTATTGCATGGATCCTAGTTTGTTAGCCATAACTCTGAAGTTTGCATATGTAATATATATATATATATATATATATATATATATATATATATATATATATATATATATATATATATATATATATATATATATATATATATCATATAAAAATGATTTAAGGTTTATTTTGTTTCATATACATTTTGTATTCTCTTAAATCTAGTCTTGTCATTAAAGCATTACGGACTACAGTATACTGTATTCAGCAAAAGGAACATTTTTCTGCTACAGTATATCCTAAATGCAATTTACTATTACTACTACTAATAGATCTAACATAGCAGATATTGCTGTGGAGATATTCACAATACAAGATCTTCTGTGTAATTTCATGCAAATGCCAATTCAGCTTTATTTATAGACAAAAGAAAATGAAACCAAATGATTCTTGTGTGCATGCTTGTGCAGATTTGTGGATGCTCTGATTATTCACCTATCTTTGAGCATCAGCATGGCCCAGCAAGGGCCACTGGGGGGAGGGGGAGAGGGCCTGCAGTGGGCTCAACGTAAGCAGGGAGGGGGCAGGTAGGAATTGCCCTCCAAATATTTTTTTGCTGGGGGGAGGGCCTGGAGCACACCTGTTACGCCACTGAGCAAATGCTTTTGATTTTACACTTGTGTGATAAGGGCTTAAGGAAAGGAAAAGCGATGTCGGTGGATCCCGGTCGGAATAGTAAAGGGGTGCTGGTCGAGCACCAGATTACTGAGATGGGAGGGCTTGGTGAAATAGTAAAGGGGTGCTAAGGTGCACCGGATTACTGAACCAGGCAGAGGAAAAGACCGGAGCTGCAAGTGTTAACCCGCCGTAGCATCTGGGAAAGGCCCTATGGGATTTGGCACGGAAACTGTGAGCCCGACTGGAAATAGAATGATGTTGGATGCATGATTTGAACTGTGAGTGTGGCTGAGGCTGTTTGGATTCACATTGCTAATAAAAGAAAATGTGTTTTTATTCACGGAATCGTTTGTGTGAGGGTCTAACACCTGGTAACCACCCTTACAAGTTTACAGTTTACATAAATGCTGATTGGCCTCCCTCTTTCCATCAACAGATCCAAAAGAAAGCATAAAAGCACCAATCTTAACTCTAGTAAATGTCCTCTGTGTAATTTTTGGAACACAACACCCCATAGTGACATTAATCACAGATTAAGGCAACACTCCTTGCAAAGTTTCTGTACTTAAAGATTACTACAACATATCTATGATAAGATCTACAGTGTTATACCGGCTGCCATTTGGGACTCCAGTCAACTGTCATCTACAGGCTTAATTTACCCTGAAAATAAAATCTTCGGTGTTCTAACCGCTGATTAAATAATAGGTTATGGTTCAGTGCACACCTTATGAAGATGAACATAAATTGAAATCTATTGGTTCAGTACAGGATTATAACAAATAGGGGTTAACGGTATCTCATTTTATTGTTCACAGACTCCAACATACATTTAGAGCAGTTCTAAGCATCCAAACTCACATAAGCATGCACTGGGGAGAACTATTTGAATATCAAGCCTATGTATTAGTTCAGTTTATTTCTTAAAAAATGTAAGGGTAAAATCTTCTCTTTAGTTCAGAATATGCACTACAGAATTATTGTCAGTCAGCCTACAAATTTGTTTTAAAATATGCATTTTCAGTACGTAAGATCTCAACACCCACACACCAGATGGTGTGTAAAGATCCTCTGGAATCTCACAAAGCTTTGCACTTAGGCTGTATGCATTTAGGCTGAAAGATTGTAAGTAATAAGTTGGAAAACAAAGACTTGCCTGTAGTGGAAGGATACTCTGCTTGGCACTGATGTATGATGAGAGAGTTGCCACCATCTATTATCTTGTACATCTTGTCCATAGCAGATTGCCTGTTACCAGAGAAGACATCCCTGCTTGTTCTATCATTTTCTTTCACCTTTTTTAATTGCAAGCTTTATAACTTTTTTTTCTATAAAACAAACAAAATTGGTATTTGAATTTGATACATTTTCCATGAAATGTCTGTATTTCTATATGATTATGGGGGTGATTTACTAAACTCTTAATGCAAAAATTTGTGATTTTTTTTTTTTATAAAATCGGACTTTTAAAAAATCACAAATTTTTCAGGAATTTATTATACCCCGAGGATGGAAAAGTCCAAATCAGAAAATCCGGCATCTCAGACCTGTCGAGGTTGCATTTAAGTCAGTGGGGGAAGTCCCAATGACTTTTTGATGTGATTTTTTTCTTGCAAAGCAAATTTTCTGGAAAATGTAATAATAAATAACCCCCTATATGTATGTTCTTTTATCTTCACCCTGAGATAACTAAGATGTTCAAAATGTGCCATTAGCACATAGGGGCACATTTACTTAGCTCGAGTGAAGGAATAGAAGAAAAAATACTTAAAATTTCAAACGTTTTTTGGGCTACTTCGACCATCGAATTGGCTACTTCGACCTTCGTCTACAACTTCGACTTCCATTCGAACGATTCGAACTAAAAATCGTTCGACCATTCGATAGTCGAAGTACTGTCTCTTTAAAAAAAACTTCGACCCCCTTCTTCGCCAAGTAAAACCTACCGAACCTCAATGTTAGCCTATGGGGAAGGCTTTCTAAGCTATTTTTGATCAAAGGAATTTCGTTCGATCAATGGATTAAAATCCTTCCAATCGTTCGATTCAAAGGATTTGATCGCTCGATCGAAAAAAATTTCCTTCAATCGTTCGTTTGAACGAATTGCGGTAAATCCTTCCACTTCGATATTCAAAGTAGAAGGATTTAACTTTGACAGTTGAATATCGAGGGTTAATTAACCCTCGGTATTCGACCCAAAGTAAATCTGCCCCATAGTGCATAGACAATATTTTAGCCAGAGTCAAATATGTAATTGGTGATTAATACTCGTAGTCATATTTAATTATTAATATTGTTCATGTTCAATTGCTTCTTGTCCCCAAAACATTTGTTTGGAAAACAAGTTTGATGTTGGACTGTGCTATTAAACTGCACCCATCTGTATTGCTGTATTGCAGTTCTTGTTATTGATTTGTTTCAACTTATATTCAATTGTGAAGTTAAAGGAGAAGGAAAGCTACAGAGGTGTTTTATTGCCAATAGATTAGCTGCAATAGCACAAGCTAGAATGCTATATTTATTCTGTAGAATGTTTTACCATACCTGAGTAAAAAGCTCTAGAAACTCTCTGTTTGTTCAGGATAGGAGCTACAGTATTAACATGGTGTGACATCACTTCCTGCCTGAGTCTCTCCCTGCTCTGGGCTCAGATTACAGCAGAGAAGGGAGGGGGGGGGGAGAAAGAGGAGCAAACTGAGCATGCTCTTGCCCAGGGCAATGAGGTTTAAGCTGAAGGCAGGAAGTCTTATACAGAAGCCCATGTGTACACAATAGAAGGAAAGAAATGCAGTGTTTCTTTTGACAGGGGACTCAGAGCAGCACTTCTTTGGGGGTTTACTGGTATATTTAGATGGACCTTTCTGATAAGGCTTACTTAGTTTTAACCTTTCCTTCTCCTTTAAGGGATTCAGATGAGAAACTATTGTTTACAAGGTTACATTTGTTTCTTAATTTCAAGGCTCAGCGGTTGCTCAGCGGTTGCTCAGCGGTTGCATAAATGGCAGGACGTTTTTTTGCACCCATATGTATTTTTCGTTTTTAGTTTTACGCCTAAAACAGAGATGTTTAGGTGAATAGTATACATAGGGATATATTTATCAAATGTGAAACAACCCTTGCCACAGTCCATCAAAGTGAAATTTCACCACTCTCTTAATTTTTCATGAGATTTTTAAAAGCATATTTGTCAAATGGTGAACTTTTACCTGCTTTTACCCACTCAAAAATATGCCACAGGGCATCTTTATATTTGCTATTCTTTATATTTGCCCTTGTTTAATACAGTAAAGCACCACATTCAGCTGTAGCTTCATCCAACACCAAAGATGAAGCAGAAAACCATAAAATTCAGTCCAAATCCAGCTCTCTAAAACCATTAACTGTCCTGCCTGGTCCTGTTCCTTCCACTCATCATTGCTTTGAGTTCCCTTGTGTAAAAAATATAATATATATATATTTATTTGTAGGTCATTCTTTATTAAAATATTCCCATTTTTGCAACTATCATTGTTTTCCTTTTGTATTATTCTAATGCAGTTTTCCTTAAACTGAAATACCCAGCTGCAAGCATACATTAATCCTACCTTGATTATATGTTGGCGGATACTTGAAGTTGTATCCTCCAAGGTTTGGAAACAGTATTATATAAGCATACTAAAACTAGTTCTAGTATTATGTCACCCTCAGGACCCAATATTCTACTTTTAATAGCAAGCTTTCATGATCCCAAGGAGGACCAATATATATCTGCCAAGGGCCCTTAACTATTAAGCTATCCTATCAGTATGATAAATAACAAACAGTGCAACTATCTGGATGAAAAAGGGGGCGAGTGAAGCTGGCATGAAAGTTCCCATTTGACCTAGAGTAAGGCCAAACCCCACTGCATATTAAATTATAAGTGTTTCCATAACCTCTAGGACCAGCACAAGAAATTTGCCAAAGAGAATACATCTATGGAAAGATATTAAAAAACTGGTTATGGAGCCATGTCCTTGCCTCTTTAACTTGGTAGTGTGTCTGGACTAGTCTGTTTTTTTTTTGTTTTTTTTTACTTTTTCTTGTAAATTTTATTTTTGTATATATAAATATCCATAATTCCATAACACATGCTTAAAATGGGAACATTTTTGGTGGCATTTCCAATAGTGATGGGCGAATTTGCGCCGTTTCGCTTCACCGAAAAATTTGTGAAATGGTGAAAAATTCGCGAAACGACGCCGGCGCCCATTTTTTTACTCCGGCGCCCGTTTTTGACGCCGGCGCTCATTTTTTCGAAAACATTTTATGACGCCGGCAAATTTTTGCCGTGAATGTTCGCGGGCGTTTCGCGAATTTATTCGCGCCTGGCGAATAAATTCGCCCATCACTAATTTCCAACCCTTTCTTCTTATTTACAGCTATTTTACCTGTTTCATTTTTCCTTGCACACAAACATTTAAAAGATTTTAGGAGGTGATGTGATTTTCATGTAATTTTTATTCTTGTCGGGCTTTTAAGACATCGCTATCAAGTGCAAATCCAACACAATTTAAAAAATGCAATTTCAAATTTAATGAAGAAGAACAGCCAAAATGCAGTTTTCCATCATTAAGAACAATAACCAATTGCTGGAGGGGACTTCCCCTAGAATAAATTAAAGTAAAATTGTTGCAATAAATCATGATTTGGTACAGAAAATACTGAAAGTGAATCAGTAGTTAAAGATTTGTGATCAGTACATAAATTAACGTACTGTTTGAGCTGGATCAATATGAATTGTGTGATTCAATTGACAAATCTTTGTGAATCAAATTGTGGATGATTTGCACATCTCCAGCGTAAACAACATTAGTCATGTTGAATTAGTCCCACCCACAGGTAATTGACTTGAAGATATAATTCAATTGCAGACAATGGTATCTGATAACTAGAAAATATAGTAGCATATGGCTTCCGTATTTTTTTTGTGTTTTTAAGCTTTATCAGTTAAAGCCCTAAATGAATGTCCAACCTCTGACCAGTGCTCCCCTTGTCAATGTATCAGCCATTCAGTCATAATTTTGATTATCTATGTGTAATTATCTATTGCAGAAAATACATATCCATCCTAACTGACCTACAAACAGGTGTATCTAGGAAAGCAAATGGTCATTCCTCCCAGTTCTCATTCTAGCTGGCCTTCAGGCTGAGCCACCCTTTTAATGTTCTGGACATGTAGCAATCATATCACTATCCATCCATAAATAGTATATTGTTCATTCTCAGTGCATTTGGCCTATTTATCAACACGTGGAACTGTTTCTCTGTCTAAAGTGAATAGACCTAGTTTCAGCTTTCATTTGTTTTTAACTGTAAATTCTGCATTCACTTGTGACAGTTGCCTGTAACCTAATTGTTTGTGTTTTGTTTGTTTACATCAGAATAACAACAACAGCTGCGTGCATGATGGACTTAAGGAGGTACCCACTGGATGAGCAGAATTGCACTCTTGAGATAGAAAGCTGTAAGTAGAATCCAAATGTCTAGAAGACAAGTATTGTTTATGCAGTACTCCATAACTGTGGCATACATGATTAATATTAAATGAACCTTTAAAAGAATGTTTAATTTCTCCTTTGCATTATGTAGTGATCAGAGATCACTGAATTAGACTGAATTAGACAGCACTGGCTCTCGCCACACTGATTAGCCATTGCTTCGAAGCTTGTCGGCAATGCAAAAGAACTAATGTTCACATTTTAATCAGATTCTGTTTGAATAGGGAAAACAGTGAGAAGCAATTTACTTTTACTGTGGTTTAATACAGTATGCATCAGCGCCGATTTTGCTAATCCTCCCCAGGGCACATGGAAAACCCTCTTATTATCATTGTGAACTCATCTGTGTATGAGCAAGCAATTTTGTGTGTATAGTCGTTTTTGAAGAATTGTAATACTTTACTTTAAATAGATGGTCTTGTTAACCCTAGATAGAAATGATATATACTAATACTGTTTCTGACACCCTGGTAACGTTAAATAGTAATCACCCAACCGAATGCGACAGATTACCCTTGGGGAACTGTGCAGCAAAGCTGTTAGGGGTGACAGAGGCAGAAGGTATTATAGTGCTGTAAATTGGGTAAGAGGGCGGTGGAAAAAAATCATGTCCATTTTGTAATACGTGATTTAAAAAGTACAAGACAATGAGCCTCCTAGCTACAATAAAGCTACGGCAATAGAGCTCAGTAGAAAATAGTTTGATGCTAGTTTTTACTGAGCTCTGTGGAACAGGGCATGTATGCTGTGCTTAGTTTAAACTTTATTTTTGTTATGCTCGGCACAGCATTAAGCTATACAGCAGTTTTACAATGTAGATGATTGATTCTTATAAAAGGAATATTATGCTATCAAATATAATTTTTATATGACAATATTTTGCTTGACTTTTTCTAGAATGACAAAATTAAATGCATTGCTGTGCAATAGTATGGCAGAAACAGATAGGAATAAAGGAGACTTTCTGTGCCTTGTGGGACACTAGTATATAGAAAATATTCCCTGTGCCGGCCAGTGGGCTATGCATTCTGATGGTGTGGCAGAATATTCTTTAACCATTATACAATAAGGCCTCTTTTGTAGAATAACCAGTGGCACTAAGGAACATTAAGTTCCACTTATTAACATTTGAAACCAAGTTTTTGGGTTTTGTGGTTGGTGGATCCATTGAAAGTGATGAGCAGAATGTTTTTTGAATATTGATAAATAGGTATCCCCATGAATAAAAAAAAAATATTTTTCTTTAACTATTTATTTGGTCTGTTCTAGTTTTTTTCTGTTTACTAGCTAACACAACAACATCATACACAGCTGAATTTAATGTTGTTGTAGGCAAGGAAAGTATATACCCAGTATGTGCAAGGTCCATATTACAGCCATAACTACAGACAGCATGACATTAAATCTGGATAAGATACAGCCAGATGATACTGATTAAGTGTAGAGGTTGAAAAATCACATAGTGGAAAAGTGCAAAAAACCCACATTTAAATATATGTTTTATTAAATCCATAAAATAAAAAAATATTATACAGAGCAGAAAACTTCAAGAATTAAAAAAGAACCCCACTGGCAAAAGAATATCAGGGAAGAACATTTGCAAAAATGCTGTTTAGCCTAGGTACAATATACTAGCTATAGCCTAGGTACAATATGTCGTTTAAAGGGTTATTCCCCTTTAAATGAACTCTTAGGGGCATATTTATCAAGGGTTGAATTTTGAATTGAACTTCGAAATTCAAAAAAAGACCAACAGAAATTAAGTTGAAGTTTTTTTTTGGTTGAATAGGTCATTTTTCAATCGAATAAGTCTGAATTAGGCAGAATTTGAATCATACAAATCGAAGGAATATCGCAATTGAATTGGATTCAAAGTTTTTCCCTCAAAAAAACTTCAATTTTTCAAAAGTCCACCTATTGACTCCAAATGGGTTCTAGGAGGTCCCCCATAGGCTAAACAAGCAATTCAGCAGGTTTTAGATGGCGAATGGTCGAAGTCAAATTTTTAAAGAGACAGTACATGATAAATTTTGAAATTCGAATTTTTGAATTTTTTTCAAATTCAAATCGAATTTAGACTAAGTACACAAAAAATAGGATTTCATTTTTTATTATCTTTTGTTTTTTTAGTTATTTAGCATCTTATTCAGCAGCTCTCCAGTTTGCAATTTCAGTTGCTAGGGTCCAAATGAACAAGAGACTAAGGGGCAAATTCACTAAGATGTGAAGTTGCGCCAGGCGCAACTTCGCCGCACTTCGCCAGGCCTAGTTTCGCCAGTGCTCCAAAAATTCACTAAAATCCGAAGTTGCGCTCAGGGGTAGCGTAAGGTTGCGAAGTTGCGCTAGCATTGATGCGCTATGTAAAGCGAAGTTACGCTAGCGAAGGCTAATTTGCATACGGCGACATTCAAATTTCAATGGAGGAATACGTGTCAGCACTACAAATGCCAAGAAAACCTTCAAATCATCAAATAAAAATTTAATTTTGCCCAACACATGTGCCCACTGTCTAGGTAAGTTGCCATGAGTCAGGAAATGTAGGGGGGAAGGAGGGGAGCCCTAAAAAAAAATTCGATTTTTTTCAGCCTATCACCCATAATGTAGAAAACACGCCAGCGTTTTTTGGTTTTTTTTCAAACAATCCCTATCTACTCTATTGCGCTTCGCCAGGTCTGAGGTGGCGAAGGAAGTCTAGCGTAAAAGGTAGCGTTCAGTACACTGCGCAAGTTAGTGAATTTGCGTAGTTACGTCGCTAGCGAAAATTCGCCTGGCGTAAGGGTGCGAAGTAACACTAGCGAAACTACGCCAGCGTTCGTTAGTGAATTTGCGCAGTAACGAAAATGCCAAATGCTAGCGAATTAACGCTAGCGTTCGGCGCTTCGTTGCTTAGTGAATTTGCCCCTAAGAGACTGGAATATGAATAGGAGAGGGACTGCATAGGAAAATGAGTCATAAAAAGTAGCAATAACAATAAATGTGTAGCCTTACAGAGCATTTGTTTTTAGGTAGGGTCACTGACTCCCATTTGGAAAGAGATGGCAAATAATTCCAAAACTATTAAGAAATAATGAAGACCAGCTGAAACATTGCTTAGAATTAGCCATTCTATAACATACCAAAAGTTGACTTAAAGGTGAACCACCCCGTTAATAAAGGCATAGCAGAAACTGAATAAAACTGTTGGGAGCATGGTCTCCAGAGTAAAGGGATAAAAAAAAAACTATACTATATCAAAATGTCACCTAAGTGTTAAAATCTTCAGTCCAATGTCAAACAAAGCAACCAAAGCATAAAAATAGGTCTCTGCCAAAAGGGCTTCACGGTCTCATATGTAATATATGTACAACATAATAACTGAATGATTTAGGCTGACCATGTACACCGCTTCTTATTCCATAAGTATCCTTATGGAAACCAGCGAAATTGTAGCCTCATAGAGCAATAGATTTTTGGCTGCCAAGGTCAGTGATCCCCATTTAAAAACTGGAAAAGGCAGAAGAGGAAGGCAAATAATCCATACACTATAAAAAATTAAGACCAATTAAAATGTTCCCAAAAATAGCAAGTTCTATACTAAAAGTTAACTTTTACCCCTTAAGCAATACTCTTTGTGGTTTTGCTCATTAATAATAACCTGATAAAATAACCTATATGAAGCTCAGTACTGGGGTATGAAAACCCTTAGCATTAGAAAGGTTAAAACTATAGGTTAGAAGCCAATTATTGTATTTGTGCTTGGACAGAAAAAACGCTAAAGAACTAATTATGATTAGTGGAGCCCTTTCAAATGGAAATTAGTGTTTTTCACCTCAGGTCATTTCCTGTTAGGTGCATTTCACATACAATTAGTGCCACTTATTGTCATTGCTCAGGATCTCTATATTTGTCTATATATACACAAATAATGGACTGGGATTGCTGGTGTTTTCATGGTAGTTAATAAGGCCATAGATAAGGTCATCCAATATAAGGAATAATATAAAATGAGGTCAATAGATAAGGTCATCCAATACAAGGAATAATATAAAATGAGCTTGTGGGGAAATTTCCCCTTATATGCAACTTCTTTGTTTTCATTAATTGCCTTGAAGTTGATAAATGTAAGGTTATCAAATGTATAGAAAAGCAAATATCAATTCAAATTATACATAAAATAAAACTTTACAAGGTATTGCTGACTGATTTGGGTGTTATTACAACTTCCAGCTGCTTCCAGTTGACCTGCAAAAAGACCAAAGTCCATAATGTTCAACCCCTCCAAATGAACCCCAGTGCCCATTCATACACACACTCACACCGACCCCTCAATACACTCAATTAAATTATATATACCAATATATATACTAATTGTAGATTTTAGTATCACAATCATCCAACCCCTCTTAAAATCATTAACAGAATCAGTAGCCTAAGATATAATTAATCCTTAGAAGTATAACCAGCCTATTTGGTTTATTTAATGTTTACAAGATTTTCTAATAGACTTAAGGTATAAAGTTCCAAATTACAGAAAGATCCGTTATCTGGAAAGCCCAAGGTCCCAAGGATTCTGAATAACAGGTCCCATAACTGTACAAATACTATGTTCCAGGCCAACATTTCTTAACCAGCCTTCTGTGTGGTACTGTATCAAATTCTTTAGCAAAGTCTAAGTAGATCACATCTGCTGCCATCGCTGATCTTCCTTCTTAACCCCTCATAAAAGGCAATTAAATCAGTCTGACAAGATCTGTTATTCAAAAACCATTCTAGCACTAACTCATGGTATTATGATTTGCAGTTATGTCAAGTATCTTATCCCTTAAAATCCCCTTCAAAAAGCTTTCCTACCACTGACTAGCAGGCCTACAGTTTTAAGGCTGAGAACAGGATCACTTTTTAAATAGCGGCACGTTTGCAACTCACCAGTCCCTCTGCACTATGCCAGTGAATAATGAAAAATTAAGCAAAGAGGTTTGGAAATCACAGAGCTAAACTTGTTTAGTACCCTGGGTTACCATCTGGTCCCAGACCTTTGTTTATCTTTACATGTTCTAGTCTCTTTTGAATTTCCTCTTGTGTGGGCACTTTTCCCATTGACTTATATCCAACCTTGACAGGTCTGATATGCCGGATTTTCTGATTCAAACTTTTCCATCCTCAGAGTTTAATAAATTCTGAAAAATTTGTGATTTTTTAAAAGTTCGATTTTATAAAAAAAAATCATGAATATTTCGTGATTTTTGCATTTGGAGTTTAGTAAATAACCACCTTTGAGTCCCACCCCTTGCTGCTTTATTTTTTTACTATTTACATATTGAAAAAATAATTTTAGATTCATTGTACTCTTCGCTGCAATATCTTTTTCCATCTCAATTTTAGCTTGTCTTGTAGTCTTTTGGCATGATTTATTAGCCTCCTTGTACCTGATAAACGTTTCAGTTGTCCCAGCTATATTGAATGCCTTAAAAGCAACATCTTTTAAGTTAATGATCTTCTGTGACCTTCAGATATGTTCAGAGTCTTATTTGTATTTATTTATTTCTTAAAATATAAGGAGAAGCATGTTTTTTTCTGTTTATTATTGTTACATTCCAAAATATATATATAACCCCTAAAACAAATGATAATATCCAAGGAGTGATAGCTTGGTGACTTGATTTATTTATAATTTATTAATGATTGAAGATTGTGTTCAGGTGAATCATTAGAAGCAAACTTAAAATGTTTCAGATTTTTTTTTAAATAATCAAAAATTTGCCACCTAAAACCTGATTGCCTTTTTATTTATTATTTTTCAAAACACATTTTTGAAAAAAAATCCTGCAAGGAGGGGGAAAAACAAGAAAAAGTGAGCAAGTTTAAGATCTCTCTTCCTCTCTTATCTGCCAATAATAAACCCAAACAGAATATACAGTTATTAATAAATCAGACTTGGAAAGTATATATTAAACATTTTTGACTTTTTCAAAATGTGATTAATCCTGATTTTATTTGTCAAGAACACTTTTTTTGTAATGTTAGTATTTTCATGGACAAAACCTGTATATGTGCTTATTTATGAAAAAAGACTTAACCGCTTAAATCATGAAAAACAAAATTTGCTGTCAAAAAATCTGCAGCGACAAAAAAAAAAAAAATTATTCGGACACCCATTGACTTTAATGCATTTGGACAAAATAGTCGTGCATAATAAAATTGACGCTAGCAGCAAAAAAATTTGGACGCCCATTGACTTCAACACTTTTGCTAATGTTTCGCCATTTTGCTGTGGATTTGCAAATATTTCAGCAAAGCCGCGTGGCTTCTTCAGTTCAACTGAATATTGTCAAGATACTGAAAGAATACTGTCACTCCATATTCACTGGCATATACTCATGAGAGAGTTGGTAGTTAGAGAAAGCAGTAAGGAAAAAATGGGAAAGAACTGAGCTAAAAAAATTACTGACCTTAGGGTAAGAATACAGAAATAGCTAAAAAAAAAAATACTGTCACTCCCTATTCACTGGCATATAAAAAAAAACTCTAAATGTCCAGTTGCCTTTGACTTAATTATACTAGATACTGTACATCATGACCTGGATAATCGTACATAACTATCAAATTTGTTTGAATTGGTATTTTTTCTAGATGTGTCTACAAAGTCCTTGCATAATTTGTTTAAATTTGTTTGACTTAAGCAATGTATAAAGGTTTCCAATGTTGTTTTGTTGTTTTAGATGGTTACACAACAGACGACATTGGATTCTACTGGCTAGGAGGGGAGAATGCTGTCACTGGTGTAGAAAGGATTGAACTTCCACAGTTTTCTATAATGGATCATAGGCTGGTATCAAAGAATGTTGTGTTTGCAACAGGTGAGAGCTTTTCTTTCTTTCTTAGCACTTCACTTGCTAATAGACATTAAAGTAATAGTACTCTATTATTCTTTCACAAGGCATGAAGAACTCTTTATTTATACATATGTTACTTGCCTGGAAAACAGGAAATTAGCAAGTGCCCTTACTGTATAAGATATTTCAAGTGTTATAATACTTGTATATATACACTGTGAGGCACATTTTTAAAAACTCCCACAAATTCTAAATTCAACCAATCGAAATTTATTTTAAAAATCAAATATCAAAACTCGAATGGATTAAATCGACCCGAAAACTTGAATCGAATTTGAATCGAATTCGATCCGAAAAAAACTTAAATGTCAGGAAGGCTGAAAACAACTCCAAATTGATCCCTGGACCTCTCCTATTGATTTAAACAAATTTTAGGTGGCGAATAGTCGAATAAAAGTTCTTAAAGGGCCATCGTATTATAAATCTCGAAAATCGAATTTGAATTTTTTTAAAAATATAATCAAATTTGAATATTTGTCTAATTTGACAGCTTTGATAATAAAAAAAATTGAAAACTCGAATTTCGAATTTTCAGTTCTACTCTTGATAAATCTGTCCCTGTATGTATAGTTTATTTATATCTTTGAATATATAATTAGTATAAATATTCACCATTACAAAGAAGTGTCACATGTTATGAGATACAGGAGGAAGGAGGTCCCTGCTACACAGACAGTGGCTAACTATAGAGGAAGCAGACCCCACCCTCTATAGATGTTTCTCTGTTTTGCCAGTTATACCTTGCACTGCCACATGCAAATCTATTACATTATAACCTTGGTTCATTCTCAGAACACCTGTGATTTTTAATTTCACATGTATAACCCTATTAATATGATTATGAAATCCAAATGTACATGGTATACTGTACTGTACTTAATATACATTTATGCTATCTCCCTCACTCAGTCTTATGAATTTTTATAAACAATGTCAGGCTGAATAATAACACTTATTAAACTTTCAAACATTTCCCCACTACTGAAGGTAAATATATGGGTCTACAACTCTCAGGTTCATTTCTTTTTTCATATTTGTCTTCAAAATCAGAGCCACCTGAGTTTTCTTCCATCCCTGCAGCACTGGAGATGGAGGCCTTAAATACTGAATAGAATTATCTGTCTATTTCTGTATTCTTACCCTAGGGTCAGTCATTTTTTTAACTCAATCCTTTTCCATTTTTTCCTTACTGCTTTCTCTAACAACCGACTCTCTCATGAGTATATGCTAGTGAATAAGGAGTGACAGTATTCTGAGAATATTCCGTTTTTTTAATTTATTGTAAAGGAACACTTTATATTATTTACTGTATGCTTAATATTGCCCATGGATATCTAGCTGAAGGCCCAGGGCTGGATGCAGACCTCCAGGAAATATTTGTTTTTTTCAATCAGTCACAGATGGAAGAAATGAATGTAACATGTATCATAATACACTATATGGGTCATTTACAGATCCCCTTAATGTTCATCAAACACACGCATCACAAAAAAGATTGCATTCTGCTCCTAGAGAAGCAGACCAACCCTGTCCTTACTGCTTCTCCTATGGCAGGTCGTAAGAAAAGGGCCCTGTGGCAACCTGTGCCTTCAGACACTCCCTAACTTGCACTTTTATATGACTTGTTAGTTAACTCTTTATCTGAGAGGCACGGGTGGGAGGAGGCACATAGGCGTACCCCTGCCTATATTTGTCCTTCTTACCTAGAGCCATGTCTAACCCAGGCAGTGCACTATTCAAAAGCCCAGCCCCTGGTCTCTGTGCTCTGAAATGGAGCACAGAGACCTGCAGAAATTCTGCAAGAACTTAGAACTCAGTGTGCAAAATTCAGAATGCACACTTATTTGTCCTAAAGTATGTATCATTCATGGCCATTGAATCAAATTGAACTCCACAGTTCATAAGGGTTGAAACACCTTGTAAACAGCAAGTGGATAGTCTAGAAGTCTTTGACAACACGTCTCTAAGCCATTTATATTTGATTTATTTAAATTATTGTCTGCAGCTACTTGGCTTTTGTTTGTTGAGATAAAGTAACAGGTTATTTCATTTTTCCATCCCAGCCTTTTAAGCAGATAAAACGTAGGGGAAAAAAAAAAAAAAAAAT
Organism: Xenopus laevis; assembly: GCF_017654675.1. Classification (NCBI taxonomy): domain Eukaryota; kingdom Metazoa; phylum Chordata; class Amphibia; order Anura; family Pipidae; genus Xenopus; species Xenopus laevis. The sequence continues at coordinate 118,217,907 of NC_054373.1, read as the reverse complement.
TATATATATATATATATATATATATATATATATATATATATATATATATATATATATATATATGATATAAAGGTCTTGACAAAGGTCCCAGACCATGGACCGAAATTTTGATGCTTTTAATATGTATCATCTAAATTAAATAAAATTAGAATTTTACTGAACCAGAGTGTGTGCCGCTACAGCCTTTCTTCTACTACTCAACTTATATATATATATATATATATATATATATATATATATATATATATATATATATATATATATATATATATATATATATATATATATATATATATATATAATACACACACAAATACAAGAGGTCCTCAACCCATTATCAATATATTTAAGACCGAGACATTTTGTGCATACTGCTACTGAAAAATGCCTTACCCTTTAAACAAAATAGGGATTGTTTGTCCATATATTGCAATATATTTAAGCTGGCCAAGTACGTCAAAGTCATCCCATATCTGGCCAGTCCTATGCTCTATTTTCATCTGATTCATTAAGAATTCAATTGCTTAATTATACATTTTACAAAGGGACTAAGTTTAACCTGCAACTTACTAGCTGCTTTCAAAGCAAAACTCCCAAACTTAGCTGCCCTTTTATTAGACACCAGTGGGATCACCTGACTATAGCTGGGAAGGGTGGGAGCTACAACATAGTCCCAGCTATAGTCAGGTGATCCCACTGGTGTCTAATAAAAGGCCTTTCTCAAAGTGAGTATACTGTATATAATATAAATGTAGGAAGTAATTTGTGGCTTGAATATGAAATAAATCCAATGTGTACAGAACAGTTTGATTTAACCTTCACTCTCACCTCTCCACTTGCTTCCTTGCCAAAGAATTTCCAATAATATATGGCTTTTTAAAACACTGCATGTAAATTATAACATTGGTGCCAGTATAAGCTTGAGTAGAATTTATATTAAAACCACTGTTATCAAATATTTACCAGGTGTAAATGTGAAACAAGAAATGTGCAGTATTCATAGAAAATGCCAAACTTATAAATTATCTATACACATGTATAATCACTAATAATGAAACTGAAATAAAATTTTAGACCCTGTGGGCCAACATGAAATTTTTATAATTCATACTGAATTAAACCTTGCAATTGCAAAAAAACAGCATTTGAAATCAATTTACATACAAAATGTCATTTTATACCAGTCATGTTTCTAGCAGGTTAAATGGCAACTTTTCAGATGGGAAAGTTTGTAGGGTCAACCTTTTTTAACATAAGAGTATCTGGACCTACTCACACTAGAGAGGGTGGTTAAAATAACTCAGTGGGTGTAAGTTTATGGAAACTTTATTAATGGACCCTTTTATGGGTGCCTATAATTGTCCTTCTTTATTGATTTAACAATCTATCTCATAGGCCAATTTAAATACAGTCATTCTAGAAGGAGTCGATCAATACTAGAAGTTGCAAAAATAACTTCTATACAGTGATATAATTACTTCAGTAAGTCTGCAAAATTTGCCAAGTGAGTGTTGCATGTGATTTAATGTTGTGAGTGTTAAGCAGAAATTAGTGAAAATAAAAAGGTAGTGTTTCAATTTCGAATTTGTAACATATATGCAGTCTTGGGACAGCTGATCCAGGGAGCATCCACTTGTAAATTTCCTCTTGAAATCTGAATTCAAGGGGCAACTTATAGCACTGAGGGAGACTGCACTGAGGGGTGAATAAGCAGCCACTGGCAGGGGTCAGTGAGGCTGGGTTGAAGATAGCAGAATTGAGGAGAAAACTGGAGAAAGATGTGTTGCAGTTAAAAGGGGTAAGTGTAGGGCAGAACTGCAGGGTGGCTGGTCCACAGCAACAGATGGTTAAGATGGTTGGGAGGGACAGCTCTTAATTGGCATGCATGGAGCAAGCTGACTCTTAGAGCACCCTATGGGGCAGCAGCTCTAGTACATCAAGGGGGATGAGTCTTAAGAATGAAAGATACATTTTAGAAAAGTTATTAGAAAAGAGAACAGGGTGGACAGGGTAATCTGTCACAAGCTTTGAGTTTGGCATGTTGTGGAGAAGTGGACAACTTATTGGGAGAGGGTTGAAAAGACCCAGTGGCCACAATACACATTGGTACCAATGACAAACATATAGGAAGAGGGAAATCCTTAAAAATGTCTCTAGAATACTTCGTGAAAAGTTGAAAGGAAGGACGTGTCTTAGAGTTATTACCGATGCCATGTGCTACCTTAGGAAAGCAGATGAAGTTTAGAGAGATTAATGCATGGCTAAGAGAACAGTGTAGGAAGGAGGGCTTGTGTTTTTGGAGAAATTGACTGATGTTTGTATCGCTACAAGTTTACCTCAGTGATGATAGTGCAGCTGTTTTGAGGGAAAGGATGCCTAGAAGAGTGGAGGAGATATAAACTAGGCATGGGGGGGGCAGTAATTCTGCAGAAGATAGGGTAGATCATGATCTGGGCATAATAAGATGAAATGGGGGTTGATATCATATATGGCAGGAGGAAAAGTTACATATACAGTACAAAATATAAAAGTGGTACTGCTTTTAAATGTGCGTTAACTAATGCAAGAACTAAGCCAGTAAACTGGAAGAGCTGAAGTTAATTTCACTGAATGAAGTCTGATATTCTTGGCGTTGCTGAAATATGACTGAAAGAATCATATAGATACAATTCCTTTTCAGAGATCTATAGCAATAGTGAAGGAGGAGTGGTATGATCTGAAACACGTCATAAAGAAAAATATGGGAGGAAAGGTTAGGGATGAAGTCTTATGGGTTGAACTTTTCACAAAGGTTAAGGAGATAAGCAGGTTAATTGTAGGAGTATACTAAAGGCCCTCATGTACACAAAGAGGAAGAGACCAGTACAGTATGGGTTTTTTTTACATATTTTTTCCACACATTTAATAGGAGTAAACGCGATGCAATAATAAATCTAAAAAAAATTTGAATGCAGAGGAACTGGACTAACATTCAGCACAGCGAAAAATGTCATTATTAAAGTGGACCCGTCACCGAAAAAAATTATTCAAAATCTTATTTTATCACATTAGTCAAGCAAAATGAACTTTAATTACACTATATAATTTATTTGAATCTTGTTTCCATCAGTCTGGGAATTCATAATTATAGCAAGCAGGCAGGAGCCATTTTGTGGACATTGTTATTAAGATAAGCCTTGTATCATCTCAGAATCTTGTTTGTGCACCAGAATGGGGGACCTGATGTCCATTCCCATGCCCTGGCTACACAATTAAATGGTGAAGAGAACTGGGGGAATGTGGGGAGAGCAGTGACATCTAGGAAGTACTTAATGGAAAGTGAAAGTAATTGTCTGCCCCGCCTCTATGCCTAGGCATAGAGGCGGGGCAGACAATATTTGATTGACAGCTGAGATTTTTAAATGAGTTTACAACAGCTATGAATGCTTTAATAAAAAATAGAAAATGGATTTCATGTTTAATTTGAAAAGGACTTTTATTATACAGATTTTTGTGTCTGGGTGACGGTTCCACTTTAAGCAGCAAAATTGTGTTAAATGGGCATATTAAATTAGCCTTATCTTTCTGAATTGATATTAAAAATAAAGTGAATTGAATGTAAAACTTGTTTGTGCAAAGCTAGGTGATTCTAGAAGCATAAACGAAGTTTCAATAAACTGTGTTGTTTTGTGGTGATAATGCTGGGGCAGCAATTTGCAGAAGTTGCATGTCTCTGGGTCACATGGAATACTATCATAACAACCTGAGGGAAAAGAGGACCTTATAGTTTTCAAGGGTGGTAATTAATCATGTGCTAGAATGGCCATTTTCCGCTGACGATGTTAACCTTTTGCAGTCTTATTCGTCTAGACACTGGAGCTAAATGCAATCTCTTTGTTAGACTGAAATGAGTATCTATCTCTAGAGATACAATGTCATCTAATTAACCCTTAGTGAATTATCCAATCATTTGTCTTTGCTACTGGTTTTTCTCTATTTTCTAATATTCCACAAACAATATTTTTTATTTCACGTTAATATCTGGGAGGTTTTTTTGAGTGAACCAACATTGCATTGAATGACTAATCAGTGGTAGGACGACCTGTTAGCCAACCTGTAAAAAGTAACAAAGATGGCTAGCTTGTGGGGCCTATTGTGTCTAGGATAAATGTAAATTGTCAGTGTGGTTTCCTAGTGTAACCTAGTGGCGAGGTGGCTAGAAGGCACAGTATGTCACATCACTTCAAAGAAGTTGCATCACACATACATTGATTAGTTAAATCCTCCTCTATCATGAGTGTTTTTTTAAACATTGTAATCTGCACTCAATAGCCAAACCAGCACTTTCCACAATGCCTTGCATACCTTTGTGATTCTTCTTCTTTTCTACTGTGTATTTGGCACACAGCTTGCCGAATTGGCTCTGTTTATAAGTGAAGAAGACATTATGCATTGCACTATAAAATATAATTAAAACATTACAATAGTTATTTACATATTTCATGTTAATGCATCACAATGTATCACCTAAGGCAGGAAACAGGGGCAGATGCAGGATAACTGCTTATTTGTGCTTTTTTGATGGACTCTTCTGTCCCTGTTTCCAAGCCATTGGTGCTATTTGCAGTTATTCTTGTTGATGTGCTTGACAGAACATCTGGGTACCAGCATTATTAGGACATCTCCAAGTGCACTGGCTGGAATGTGTTACCATATGCATATAGCACTAAATTATGAAACCAAAATGATAAACATGTTTAGATGTAGAGCTGGTTTAATAGCACCACTACCATCATAGTCTTACTTTTCATTTTATTATTTAGTTTTTATTTATTTCATTTTGATCTCACCATTCAAAAATACAGAGCAGTTGTTTCTTAGCCATAGCATCTGTAATCCGAGAAATCCTTATAGATACGGTGAAGTGTGCGCTAAAGTGATCTAACAAGATTCCTGCTCATCACATGGAATAGTTATATAAAACTAAATATGAAAGATAGCTTTCTAGACTTGCCATATGTCTGCCCGGTTCATCCAGAGAACGTCATCTCTACTTTTTACATTATTTTATTTAGGGATGCACCGAATCCAGGATTCGGTTCGGGATTCAGCCAGAATTCGGTTTGGGATTCAGCCAGGATTCAGTTCAGAATCCAGCCAGAATTCAGCCTTTTTCAGCAGGATTCAGATTTGGCCAAATACAACTCCTAATTTGCATATGCAAATGATGGACTGGAAGGGAAATAACGTAAGCTTTTTGTCACAAAACAAGGAAGTAAGAAATATTTTTTCCACTTTTTTCCCTTCCTGTCTCTAATTTACATATGCAAATTAGGATTTGGTTCAGTATTCAGCCAAATCTTTCATGAAGGATTCAGAGATTTGGCCGAATCCCAATTAGGGGATTCGGTGCATCCCTAATTCTATTACATAACGGTAAAAAAGGGTGAACCTTTATTAATGATTTGTATTAATGAACAGTGTTAAAAATATTAATACAAATATGCAGGATCAATTTTAAGCTCTTTGATGTACTAACTTGCACACACACAAGTAATAGTAGAATTAAAAAGATTCATTTATTTAGCTTTATATGAGTGATTACAGAGATAGCCAGTTCAATATCAATTCAACAGACATCAGTGAGCCTCACAACCTTTGGTGCATGGCGTTCTTTAGAGAGCAATAGTCCAAATTCCTGACACCCATTCACAGGTCCAAGGCGAAGCTGCTAACCCAAAGCTGAGGGTATCCTTTTATACTCAAAATCTAAAGAGACCTCGAACCCTGAATGCAGACCTATGCAATATCGTTAGCTGAGGAGACATCCAACCCAAATGCTGACCTAAACAATATTGTTAGCATTTCTAACAGATCAGCATGATATTTTTATCTCTTCAACCAAGACTCAGTATGTTGCTGACCCTAGTCTGTCTGTTTATTCATTCTTAGGATGAAGATTCTCGTTTATCCAGGTCATGATATATACACAGTATCTAGTAGAATTAATTCAAAGGCAACTGGACATTTAGAGGTTTTTTTTTGTTCTTTCTTGAAAACGTTTCACCATTCATCTGAGTGGCTGCCTCAACTTGAAACTTGAGTTTTTTAAGATTTATTATACCCCTAAGCTGGAAATAACTTGAATCTAAAAAAATACACCATCTAAAACCTGTCAAGGTCATGTAGAGTCAATGGCAGAGGTCCCTTGACCCATTTGAAGATGTAAATAACCTTCGTGATGTGAAGTATTTTTTTACTAAAAACTCGATTAATTAAGAGTTTTCAGGTTGTTAACCCAAAATTTACTGATTCGAGTTTTTTTCCATTCTAGTTTTTTCCTAAATTATAAACCATTTGAGTTGTGAGTTACATAGTTACTTAGTTAAATCAGGTTGAAAAAAGACAAAGTCGACCAAGTTCAACCCCTCCAAATGAAAACCCAGCATCCATACACATACCCCTCCATACTTTTTACATAAATTATATATACCCATATCTATACTAACTATAGAGCTAAGTATCACAATAGCCTTTGATATTATGTTCATTTGAGGTATTAAAAAAACCTCAAAAATCTCTTAAATTTGACCTTAAATAAATAACCCCCTTAATGCCCAATTGCCTTTGACTTACTTACTGTAATTCTACTAGATACTGCGCAGTCTTTGGGATATTTGTTGGATAACCATACCTGTGTTTGCTATAGAACATTTGCCCAGCAATACATCAGGGATATGCTGAGTTTTACTTTACTCAAACCTAAGGTTTGATTAATTATAAATTATAAATTATAAATATATATATATATATATATAATACACAAAAGCCATGAATATCCTGTAAATTATATCCTTATAAACGGTGAGTTCTGATGTCATCAGTTATAAACGGTGAGTTCTGATGTCATTTCAGTCACATGACTCACTGAAATTTGTGTATTATAATAAATAAAGTACCCCCAGTTGTAAAATATGAGGATATTAGAAGTTACCTCGGAGTTCCATGACCTGTATAAAAACACTCGGCCTTCGGCCTCGTGTTTTTATATGGTCATGAAACTCCTCGGTAACTTATAATATCCTTATATTTTACAAAAGGGGGTACTTTATTCACTATATATATATATATAAATTGTTAATCACTAAGCCCAATAGGATTGTTTTGCCTCCAATAGGGATTCATAAAATCTTAGTTGACATCAAGTACACGGTTCTGTTTTATTATTACAGAGAAAAAGAAAATCATTTTAAGAAAATATTAATTAATTGTTTTGAGTCTATGCAAAGTAGAGTAAAGAGCTAGCTTTTTGCTTCTAAATTCAGATTTTATTACTGTGCATGTCCTCCCAGACTGTAATAATAAAATTGTTGTAGTTTTGGTCACTTCTTTGAATATAGTAGTCCTGGTCTTACAGAAATGAAACATTTTGGACTTTGTGAAGGGATCACAATAGCATGACAAGACCTACTTATGCTAAACCAGAGCAGGAGCAGATGTTCCCCTCAAAGAACCAAAAATTTATTTTTTATTATCTTTATAGTCCTAAGTCAAGGTAGTATTCAGAAATAAAGTCTCATCTCAAATACTCTGTTATATCCTTGATTTACTGAAAACAAGTTGGCAATACATGGCTGTTCATTAAAAGAAGAGCTTCACTTGCTATTTTGGCTGTAAATAAAATCTTGTAAGAGAAACGTAACAAGAAATGACTTTTTACTTGTCATTCTGAAATATTTCCTACTGGAGATAGAAGTCTAAATTATGTCAGGCATTTTTGTATCAGAGTCAGATATTTTCATTGCCAAGAGTCTCAGACGTGCTCTATCTTTGTGAAGTCTGTTTACACACACAATATAGATTCCAAGTAAGGTCTCAGGCAGCAGGATCTCATTTTGTGATAAACAGTATAGAGTAAGTTATGCTTTCTTGAAGGGGATTTGTATCTCTACAGAAAACATAACTAACTTTTCTAATGCTATATAGCAGTCTCTGAATTTTATTTCTTTACCAAACGGCAACAGAATCTGTTTTCATTTTTGCTACAGCATAATTATTTTAACCATCTGTGCAAAATGTGCAATATTTTATAGGTAAGTTTATTTGCTGAGCATTGCACATATTTGAAAGGAAAGAGAAATTAACTTAAGCTAACTATATTTATGCATCAAATTCTGGATGCTTAATTAGTTATGTGCTTCTATGGAGCTTATCATTTGTGAGGTTGTAGGGTTCCATAGTACATATACAGTATGTATAATGAAATATGAAGGACCAAAAAGAGATACTATGGTGCTATGGAGATACATGAGAAAAAGTTCTGCAAGGAAGAGGTTGGCTCAGGTTTGTCGTTTGGGTTTGGTGTTGACTGGTGTAGGTACAGTTCAAACCAAAGGAGTGAGTGAGCAAGTTAATGCATCACAAGTGAAAGTGAGCTGTAATCTCAAATCTTGATCTCACAAGGACTGCTGTAAACTATTCTTATACATGTTTAAACTGTTAATACACAGACAGCAGCTGCCCTGGGCTGTTACTCATAGAAACCAACTTCTACTCATCTAGTCTAACTGCAATAGTTAAAAAGGTAAAAAAAAAAATTTTTTCCCCAAAACACATCAGTTAATAGTGCTGTTCCAGCAGACTTCTGCACTGAAATTCATTTTTCAAAAGGGAAATAGATTTTTTTCATATTTCATTTTGAAATCTGGCAGGAGGCAAGACATAGGGGCACATTTACTTAGGGTCGAATATCAACCCTTGATATTCGACCGTCGAAGTTAAATTCTTCGAATTCGAATATCGAAGTCGAAGGATTTAGCGCTATTCGTTCTATTCGAACGATTTTCCTTCAATCAGAAATTGCCTAGAAAGCCTATGGGGACCTTCCCCATAGGCTAACATTGATGCTCGGTAGGTTTTAGGTGGCGAAGTAGGAGGTCGAAGTTTTTTCAAAGAAACAGTACTTAGACTATAGAATGGTTGAACAGTCTAAAGATTTTTAGTTAGAATCGTTCGAATTCGAAGTCGTAGTTGAAGGTTGAAGTAGCAATTTTGATGGTCGAAGTAGCCAAAAAAAAAATCTAACAGGTTTTTAACTTTCTGGATAATACAACCCATACTTGTATTGGCTAGTTGCTGCATGTCCTGGTGAGCATTCATGGTCTTCTGTTTCAGCTAAATTTTGAATCTACTGTTCACTTGGATAATCTACACTATTAGCACACAAAGGAAATCCTTACATCTTTTTCCTTTTGCCAGGAATCTGCTCTGAAGCAAAGTATTGGAGAGGGGAAGTAGAACAAACAGCAGCAGGGAGCAGGATGGGCAGAGCAAGTGTTTAGTCTCATATACACATAGTTTGAAGATATAAAAATAACTTGAATGCATTATTAAAATCTCACCTGCTATAAACACACTTTTGAACACTTCTTAGCAGCAGGAGTGAAATATATTAGAGTCATCTTTTTATTCTTGAATGTAAATATGTAATATATTTCTCTATTAATATTGGTGTAAAACATTCATGCTGTAGTACATAATCTTTTCTTCTTGGATTTTTCTTTACTTTTTTTCTGCATTTTGCTATTTCATCTCTTTTTGTGGATCTCAAGCGCTCATGAATATGTCACATTTTCCTTGTACAAAGTCATTCAAATCTGAGCCCTTCTTTACAACTCTGTTGTATAAATTGCAGGTGCTTTTTAGATTATACAGCCCTATTCTGCTACTGAGAGAAATGGTTCACTGTGTTTCACTTTTTGGCATTGCAGGAGTCCTTTGTCTTCACTATATGCAGAGCAGGTACAATTATAATTTGGCGTGCCTTCATTCAGGGGCAGGACAGATGGTGCTATAATACCATTCTCTGGGAACTTCTCTCATCCACAATCAAACACAGAGTTAACGTTACTATGCTTATTTTCCAGACACCTGTACCATTACAATAAATTAAATACAAGAGGTAATGTACTATTTTCCTTGGCACAAATGCTAGAACACTATGGGACACCTTATGGCTTGCTGTACACTTTGTGCCTATATGTGCTTACTGTTGCACCTACGAAATAAATCTAAAATCAGTAGTCAGCCATTCCCCATCACGGTGCTGCCCTTTACATTGTAGGTGGGTGTAACTTTCCACAGTATTTTTAAACCTGACTAATAGATATCTGCCTGGAACCCAGCCAAGTATCAGTCAGAAATACAATGTATTGAATCAGGGCCAGACTGGGGGGCCCGTAGGCCCACTGGGGTTACTGCTCCAGGGCCCCCCTCCAGCCCCCAGCTGTGTCGGTGCACAACGTCGCATTTGTGCACATGCGCCAAGTATGCACGTTCTGTTTTTGCCACATTAAGAATCGGATATGGGTGCGGATCTAGGCTGGCAGGGCCCACAAGGGCCGGGGGCACACCAGTTTTTTTCCCAGTGTCCCGCCGGCCCAGTCCGACCCTGTATTGAACCCACAAAGAGTTTACAAGCTACTGTTTCATTCTATACTCATTCAGCAGCTAATGTCAGTCTGTACATGCCCCCTATGCCTAAGTGAAATGTTATAAAAGTGTCACTAGTTTGCACTAGATCTAGTATCCCAAAACCAAATCAATCACCAGGTAATATGTACCAGTTTCCTGTTTATAATCAAACCCCAAATTGGCTGTTCTGCACTGCTAGACCAGGTTACTTTAATTTTAAAACTTTCATTTTTATATGTACAGTATACTTCTTCTCTAAAAGTCGTTAGTGTTTCAAAAAATACTGAGACACCAGCAATAACATTTACTGTATCGCATTCGTTACTGCTTGACAGAGTTATGTTAGATTATCCCGTGTATATTATGAGTACAGTGTCCATAAAGTAAGTTCTACTTTGGATTAATGTTTTAGAAGCACCCTTTCGATTTTTTTGGCTGAATCTCCAACATTTCCTTTAGAGAGCACACTGGCACAAAATGTAATGAAATAAAGTAGATGTACACTGCACACATTCATCATATTCTTAAGTGCTGTTAACTTGAAAAATGTTACAAGATCAATTGGCGTGACAGATACTCTGTACAGATAACTAATTCGGAAATATTCGCTCACAAACATTATTTAAAGGGAAAGAATCACAAATAAATAGCTTGGTGTTACTAAAACAGTAAGTGCAGAAGCATGTAACAGTCCGATTGTTGTGTCAAGACTCTTGCTTTCTTCTGATTAATGATTTAGTCGCAACTTTCTTCAAATCAGCATTTTTCATTTGTAACCATATCATAAAATACAGTTTTCATTTTGTTGTTTTAAAGGGGTTGTTCACCTTTACAAATGGTTAGAGGAGGACAAGGTGCTCCAGAATTAGTTATAAAGTAACTCACCAAACAGTGAAGGTGGTCCAGGTGCACCAGACCCCCAGCTTCGGGGAGCGGTACAGCAGAAGATAAAGAAGCAGGGCTGATCGGCACTCATACGGATCCACAAGACCAGAGATATTCAGTTAAAAAATAAATTTATTGGTAGAAAAGTTAAAATTATAGCTCCATCCAGCCTGTACTATCTACATAAAAAAGACCAACATGAGGGCTGTGCCTAACTTGGGGGAAGGATGGGGGACATCTATGCTAAATACTGTCATCAACTACTAAACATTTATCAAGTAAAACATATACTGTATGTGCATCATATGACTTCTTACATGTTTGTGTTTTCATATAAAATTTAGCATTTTCTATATTTGTACATTTTTATTTCCTTTTTACAGGCTCATATCCCAGACTTTCACTAAGCTTTAAGTTGAAACGGAACATTGGATACTTCATTCTTCAAACGTACATGCCATCCATACTGATTACAATTTTATCCTGGGTATCTTTTTGGATTAATTATGATGCATCAGCAGCACGTGTTGCCCTAGGTATGGATTCTCTGTTTTTTGCAATTACAACTCTATTAGTTCCCAGTAACTACCTATGCTATTCTTACTGTAAGTACTTTCTTACATATGAAGAGCATTGTGTCCTTGTGTTGTTACTGGAATGGTGCAATTAAATAAGGTCACTATTTTTTTATACGCCATGTTGATTTCTGAGTCACATATATTTTTGCCAGCACCAATGGCAATACAATTTACTGGCTAATGAGGAAACCAAAGTTAACAATTAGTACTAGCGTACTTCTAGGAGCTGGCCTAGAGGTTAAGTGATGTGGGACCTTATGCTAGAGACTATTTCAATTCACTGTGGCAACTTCTTGCAACCCTGGACAAGTGACTTAATTTCCTGGTGTCTCAGCATACGTAGTTCACATGCCTTGTATGCTCTAAAGTGGTTTTAGTCTCATGAGAGAAAAGCACTGTATAAAAACAATTCCCTTTGTCTCCAGAGAAATTGTTGTTAATGCAGCAGCTGTTGCTTTCGATGGAAATGTACTCATAGTCATGATGTTGGCTGGCTGATTTAAAATTGCAAATTCTGGGTCTCAAATTTGCTCAAATTAGTATTGGTAGTGGTAAGGCAGACAGGATTCAAGGACACCAAGTTGCAGATTCGAGCCAGCTGAGGCTAGTTATACTGGAGCCCCTCATTTTGTAGTGAAAAATCTAGGAGCAATGTATACCTCATTCACTATTTTCCCAGCCTGTGCCTTACAATATGTATATATTTTTTTTGCTGCGAACTGCTAATGAAATTTCTTCACTTCACAACCCTTCCTTCTAATTACCCTCTAGGGAATATACCTGCTAAAATTCCTGACTGAAACCCCTTCACCCCAATGAACATAAGCCATTAATTGAACACTAATACAAAATACATTTATTGTTTAGGAATTACGACGGTGCTGACGATGACAACTATCAACACACATCTCCGAGAGACATTGCCAAAAATCCCCTATGTTAAAGCCATTGATTTGTATTTGATGGGATGTTTTGTATTTGTATTCCTGGCCTTACTGGAATATGCCTTTGTAAACTACATCTTCTTTGGAAGAGGTCCCCAAATGCAAAAGAAGCTTGCAGAAAAGACCGCAAAATCCAACAAGGATCGCTCCAAATTTGAAAGCAATAGGGTATGAGTGTAAATTTTTAAACCGTCATATAATACTGAGGCAACCAGCAATTTTATGGTGGCAGCAGTACTTGCATGTTGTTTCATAATTACTATTGTGGCCTCTTGTTGCATCCATGATCATAGGTTAATGATTAATAGCAAACATGACTCCATCTTATTACTTAGTTGAATTGTTACATATTAAAAAGCTTAGTAGAGTCCATGAACATGTCTACATTACTTTATAGTTGCTACTAAGGCTACATGATGATTACTTATATATTTCATTTTATAATAGACTGTAGTTTTTGATTGTTCATATAACATATCATCTGGTTCCTGCTAATTTTGACGGTCATCCTTTTTACTAAATGTAAGAACTATGGAAAGAAGGTGAGAAACTCATTTTCCATTCAGAGGTTCCAGAGTTTGTTGGGTATACTAGAGTTTTTGTTTTCTTTTTTATGGGCAGAGGAAGAAAAATAAGAGAAATTCCTTATCATGTAACCTCCAAAAATGCAATCACAAAACCCTGCATGTGTTTTTCAGGTGGATGCCCATGGAAATATATTACTTACAACGCTTGAAATCCACAATGAAGTAACCGGCAATGAAATAACCACAAGCGTAAGTGATGCAAGAAACTCAACAACATCCTTTGATAACTCAGGAATCCAGTACAGAAAACAGAGTACAGCTCGGGATAGTCTTGGGCGGCGTACCACAGAGAGAAACAATCCTCATAAGAAAAGCCATTTGCGGAGACGGTCTTCCCAGCTAAAAATTAAGATACCTGATTTAACGGACGTGAATGCCATTGATAGGTGGTCAAGATTAGTCTTCCCTATAACATTTTCTCTCTTCAATTTAATCTACTGGTTATATTATATTAACTGACAAACTATGCTTATGGAAACTCAAGAGTCAAAGAACAAATAGGGTTTTTGATTGTATGCAATTAAGAAACATTTTTTTATGCATACTTGGTCCTGATATGAATGTATGTGCACTAGCCGTGCTCACTCATTCATATAAGCATGTATATTCTATGACTGTGGACAATTTTTCAAGAAACCACAAGAATTATTTTTAAGCTTTGGACAATGAAGCTCTTTTTAGAAAGAACTACAATGCCTTTCAATCTTCTGAATACTGCTTGTGATATACATATAACAAGTTCTGGTTTCAAAAACTGGATGACCGCCATCATCTCATTGTTTACTTTGAACATTAGAAGCTACCACTAGGATAGCTAGTGTCCTGTTACCAGTGCATAATAGCAACTGTAATATTCTTATTTAGAGTATATATATACTCTTTCTAGCTCCTTCTGTCATCCAGTGTATTCCTTAAAGCCTGTAATAAGTTATTATACAAGTTCGGTACTGTCTTTTACACATACTATATAGTTCTGTTATGGCACAAAATGCATTATTTTAACAGTGTTCAGGGATCCATCTAAAAAGCACTGAATCTTTACAAACTGATGGATTCCACTTTTTATGTCCTACAAATATTGTACAGTATATTTTTTCACTTAACGCCAGTTATAGATAACTTGTGAAAATAACCACCCTTCCCCATTTTGAATGCACTGAGTATTTAAGGATGCCAGTGTAATCTGGCTATACATGCCTAAACTATTAAAATGATGCTAAATGGGACCTTTCACCTATTGGTTAAGTCACTCTGGGTCATTTATCAACACTGGGCAAATTTGCCCATGGGCAGTTACCCATGGCAACCAATCAAATTGCTGCGTTCATTGTTCTACTTGCAGCTGGCTTTAAAAAGCTATTCACTGATTGGTTGCTATACAGTAGGTAACTGACCATGGGCAAATTTGCCCAGTGTTGATAAATGAGCCCCAGTTACTCTCTATTGAGCTTACAGCATTTACCAGAGATGTCATTTGATATACCTCTATGTGAGATCTAGTCACTGCTTGTCAGGTTCAAATGGTAAGCCTAGGGTCATACAACATTCAGATTAGGCCTGTCCTTGCATATATATATCTCACAATACAAATTTAAAGAGGTGTTCTAAATACTCTATGAACACCTTCAATTTAATGTTTTTTCTTCTTCCATTTTCAAGCTGCAACAAGCTCCAACATTTAGGGGTAGATTTATCAAGGGTCGAAGTGAATTCGAGGGAATTTTCGAAGTACGAAAAGTAATTTTTTGGCTACTTCGACCATCGAATAGGATACTACGACTTCAAATTTACTTTGAATTCGATTCGAAGTAAAAATAGTTTGAATATTCGACCATTCGATAATCGAAGTACTGTCTCTGTAAAAAACTTCGACTTCAATACTTCGCCAAATTAAACCTGCCAAAGTGCTATGTTAGCCTATGGGGACCTTCTACAACCATTTTCTAAGTCTTTACACATCGAAGTAAAATCGTTCGATTGTACGCTAAAATCATTGCGAACGATTTTAATTCGATCGCAGGATGTCCAAATTCGGTGAAAAATACTTCAACTTTGATATTCAAAGTTGAAGTATTTCAATACGATGGTAAACAAGGCAACGTCTTTTGAATCTCTCAAAGCAGTCTAACCTTTAATGGTGCACATTTAGCCTGTAGGTGAAAGTACAACCTTAATAACATCCATCTCAGGATATTTGCTACTCACACAAGCACATCTCATTGTTTTTTTAAAGAAAAACTCAACCTTCTACACATTGTTACTATTATGATTATTAAACTGCATGTTTATGTGGGATATATTCGCGGTATGCATATATACATATAATCAAGAGGATTCTTTTCTTTTGCTTGATATTGTGACAGCATGCTTTGTCATAATTTTATTTCTGTAACATTATATATTTCTATTAAAGAGTCACAGACTCTACTGATACAATATTTAGACATATTTTCACTGATATACATTTTTTGCTTTATACAGATATACTAGCAAATCCCACAAATATTTAGCATGACTTTGTCATATCTTAGAGCACAATATATCTACTTTAAACATGAAAATGTTTAATATGCAAAGATTTCTACCCCACAATCATTTTGATTTTATTCGAAAGATACTTTATTCCCTCATTAAAATCTACATTTATAAAAATGAAAAAACTGGCGATTACAAATGAAGCTGCATCAATTTCTGAACCATTAATATTATTTACTTTCTATCTAAACTAGCAATTTCTTAAGAGAAATAGAAAATATATTTTTTGTATATCACCTTTATATGACTTCCTTCCAGTACAATTGATGTTCTCTGTTGTAAAAGTGAAAAACAAATTTATGTTGAATTACTGTAGATTAAGCTGATTTCAGTAATGTATGTCCTTTAAGGTGTGCTCCAACTGCAAAATAATTTTTCAATAAATGGTAGTTATATTTTACTGATTTTTTTTAATAAATATAAACTGAAACATAGATCTAATAAAAATGGAATAATATACTTAGCTGCTGAGAAAATGATAAGTAAATTGGCAAATAACTTTTAGGGGGTCAAAACAATTGCATATGTTAATAAAGCACTTTTATAATGACTGCCCCTAACATTTTATTATATTTATTATTATTTATTATGTTTGTCTTTCTGTAAATTTGCTTAAATCCCTACAGCTTAATGAAAACCTTTATATTTTATTCTGAAAGTCAAATCAGGAGAAGCAACGGTGTCCCACTGGGATAGCTACAAGAAAGCAGACCTTGCAATTGGTGTTGGATTCTTTATAAATGCACATTTTGGGGCAGATTTATCAAGGGTCGAATTTCGAAGTAATGGGAGTTTTTTTGACGTTTTTTTCTGCGGGTGAATAGGCTATATTACAATCAATCAAATCAAAGTGAGATCATATTCCATCTACTTCGATTCAAAGTTTTTTTTACAAAAATCCACCAAATGACTCCAAATAGGTTCTAGGAGGTCCCCCATAGGCTAAAACAGCAATTCGGCAGGTTTTGGTGGCGAATGGTCAAAGTTTTAAAGAGACAGTACATGATAAATTTCGATGTTCTCATTTTTTCCAAATTTGAATCGAATTTTGGCCTATTAGAAGTACACAAAAATAGCTCGAAATTCAAATTTTTTTACTTCAAATTTTTACTTTGACCCTTGATAAATCTGCCCCTTTATGTACTGAATCCATGAAAATTGTTTATATAGTTAAAACAGTATATGAATTAGATTTACATTTTCTGTACAAAAATATTTTGTAATTAAAACTCTTGCTTTGACCTGATGTGCATATCTATTCTGTTATTTATTTAAAAAAACCTTTAATACAAGTGTGGGATCTATTATCTAGAATATCGGAGACCTGGAACTTTTCCAAAAAAAAAAAACATCTTGCAAAAAATTGTAGCACCAGGCCTAAAATCGCCAAATGTGAAAATATGAACATAATTGTTTTACCATCATAGATTATTGTTAATAAACACAACTTAAAAATATGTAAAACATTGTGATAGAAGACAAAAGGTTCAGCAGTAAAGAAGAATTGACATTTATGGATTTGAAGAATAATAAATCCCATACCTGTACCAATATTTCCTGAAACTGTGACATCACCAATAGTTACAAATTTGTATAAAGAATCTTAAATGAAGTGTTGTAAAAGGAACTCTTTTTGAAAGAACATCTATGTTGCATTTATTCTCTAATCACAAGTTTCTTTATGAAGTTGTATTTGTAGGCTTTTTTTATCAGTCCCAGGAATCCCCAGATAGCTGATCGACGAGGGGTCTAAATTGGACTTCCCAGCTGTGCATAAATACAATTACGGTGCAGTTACAGCATATTGTAAATGTTTGGGTAGTCAGAGACTGAGTATGCTGCACTGAGAACTTTTGTGGTGGGCCCTATGTATTAATCAAATTTCAGTTGAGTTATTAAACACTTTTTGCGATCACAAGACTTTTAAATGATCTGACTTATTTATCAGCATGGTGGTACAGTGGTTAACTCTATGGGGCACATTTACTATTGGTCAAATATCGAGGGTTAATTAACCCTCGATATTCGACCGTCAAAGTAAAATCCTTCTACTTCGAAGTCAAAGGATTTAACGCAATTCGTTCGTTCGAACGATCGTAGGAAAAATCGTTCGAAAGCTAGTCGAACGATTTTTAGTTCAAATCGGTCGAAGTAGCCAATTCGATAGTCGAAGTAGCCAAAAAAATACTTCGAAATTTTAAGTATGTTTTATTCTAATCCTGCACTCGAGCTAAGTAAATGTGCCCCTAACTCTTATTAGTGTTAGAATTAGGGGCACATTTACTTAGGGTCGAATATCGAGGGTTATTTAACCCTCGATATTCGACCGTCGAAGTAAAATCCTTCTACTTCGAATATCGAAGTCGAAGGATTTAGTGCTATTCATTTGATCAAAGCAATAATCGTTCGATCGAACGATTAAATCCTTCAAATCGAACGATACAAAGGATTTTAATCCATCGATCAAACGATTTTCCTTTGATCAGAAATTGTCTAGAAAGCCTATGGGGACCTTCCCCATAGGCTAACATTGATGCTCGGTAGGTTTTAGGTGGCAAAGTAGGGGGTCGAAGTTTTTTTAAAGAGACAGTACTTCGACTATCGAATGGTCGAATAGTAAACCATTTTTAGTTCGAATCGTTCGATTCGAAGTCGAAGGTCGAAATAGCCAATTCGATAGTCGAAGTAGCCAAAAAAATACTTCGAAATTCGAAGTATTTTTTATTCTATTCCTTCACTCAAGCTAAGTAAATGTGCCCCTTAGTGTTTTGCTGTGCTGGGGACCTAGGTTTTTTTCCAGCCAGGTACTACCTACACAAAGTTTATATGTTTTCCCTGTGCTTGTGTAGGAGTTCTCTGGTTGTCTCCTGCACTGCAAAAATATAAAGGCAGGTTAATTGGTTTCTGATAAAATTAACCCATTTAACAAAAGTATCATTTTAGTGGTTTTAGAGGTTTTTGAAACCACAAAAAAATTTTTCTCTAAAACCATGAATATAATAATATATGAACAAAAAAATCCAAATAAAAATAAAAAACCCTCTAAATCCTATAAACAATTTTAAACAATTACTAATGAAAAAAATCTGAAAATCTGAAAATTTCTAAAAGTCTGAATGGCTAATGAAAAGGTGCAATAGGATTAGCGCAGCTTCCATTGACTTCTATGGCACCTCAACCTGCTTTTATTTGGCAAAGGTTTGTATTCGAGTTTTTCATGGTTTTTAGAATTTAGAAATATCACATTTTTCCAGAAATAAAAAAAAATAAAAAATTTGATTTGTGAATAAAAAGAAATCTGAATATTAGTAAATAGTCCCCATAGTGTGTGTGTGACTGCATATTATAGGGAATATAAATAAGCTCCCCTGGGTCAGGGATCGATGTGAATAATGTATAATCTCTGGAATATGTCAGTACTGTATAAAACTAGTACTATACATAATAAGGATAATCTTTATTTCCCTGTTTAACATTTTAGTAAATGTGCCCTGTTTGTTGACATGCACAGATTCATAGATCACTTGTTTGAGATTGCCTAATGTCATAAGGAGACCTGCAGTTATTTGTAACAAAATTACGGTCATCTGTCTGAATATCCATTTTTGTGTACTCCACTCCCATATTGTGTTTTTTAAGTAAAACCATTGCAAATATTTTAGAATAGCCTTTGTATTCCTTTTTATAGCCATGTTGAGTTCTCATCTACAATCACAATGCCTTTGAATTCCTAGCTTCTATAGCTTACCTGATTAAGGATATATTAGATGTAACATGATAAATATTTCACTTCTCTGGCTGCTTTGCTCATGGGAAATAGTATAATGTATGTTGGATCACACTTTTTCTAATATGTGCAATGTATTTCTTTCTTTTTATTATCAAAAACAATGTTTGAGGTTTTTGCAGACAATGTCAGTTATGGATGCAGATTTTTGATATGTTATGCTAGTTACCATTTTGATTTACCGAATCATGAAACAATATTCCATTGTTGAGACCTTACAGTAGATTGATCCATTTTTTCTTGGAAGCATCTATTTTTAAATATTCTGTGGCTTTGGAAATGAACACAGACTATATGAAAATTATCAAACAATTGAATGTTTTTTATTAAAACTACATACATTTGTCAGATGTACTGCTGTGTATTGTATTTATCTCTTTCAGTGACTTCATGTAATAATGCAGTTCATCAGTTTTCCTTATGCTAAAATAATGTATACTTCATACAAAAACAATATATATATATATATATATATATATATATATATATATATATATATATATATATATATATATACACACATAGGAATTAAATAATGAATATAGGCATTCTGGGTTAATAAAGGAAGCAAGTAAGGAAGGGATTTACCTCAGTATTAGTTTATACAGGTTATTCAGAATGCTCTAGACCTGGGGTTTTGCTGACATGGGATCTTTCCATAAATAATTTAAATATTAAAGGCAACCTGTCATCCTAAAAAATAATTCCAAATCCTGCTTTATGATGTTAGTCAAGCAAAACAAACTTCTCTTACACTATATAAAGGATTTAAATCTTGTTTGTTTTAGTCTTCGAATTCACAATCACATGAAACAGGCAGCAGCCATTTTGTGGACACTATTATTAAGGCAAGCTTTAGATCATACCAAAATCTTGGGGCATCTGATGCCCATGCCCATGTACTGGCTAAAAATTTAATGTTGGAGACTGAGGGGGAATGTAAGGAGTGCAGTGACATCTACGAATTGCAGAAAGGAAAGTGAAAGTAATTGCCTGCCCTGCCTCTATGCCTAAGACAATATATGATTGAAAGCTGAGAGTTTAAAACAAGTGGTTGTTTTAATAATAAAAAGAATTTGAGTTTCATGATTCATTTTAAAAGGACTTTTAGTATACAGATTTTCAGGTGTGGGTGACAGTTCCCCTTTAATTAAACCCAATAGGCTGGTTTTGCAATAAGGATTAATTATATTTTAGTTTGGTTCAAGTACAAGGTACTTTATTACAGGGAAAAATGAATTCATTTTTAAAAATTCTAATTATTTTATTAAAATGGAGTCTATAGGAGATGGACTTCTCTTAAGTCAGAACAATCTGGATAACAGGTTTCCGGATAATGGATCCTATAACTGAATATATTTAAAAACAAAAAAAAGCTAGCCATGGGCCATTTCTTCAGTGAGACTGCAATCTGCCAGTATAGTTTGGGATGTGCATTTTTCAGCGTTACTTCTCTCACTATAGAAACCTGTTTTCTAGCTGAAGGTGAAATCTCCTTTCTTGTAAGAACTAAGGACACACTTGTGTCTTAAGGGAAGATTTACAGAATTGGTTAAAATAAAAATACCTTGCCCAGTGCATAGTGGATTTCAAACCAACCCTGATCAACACTAATGTTTTTGTTTCCTCTCTAGTTTTTAGAGAGAGGAATTACAGTATATTCCTTTAGTTTTACATAAATATCCAACATTCTGTTCTATAGTTTCCAAGCCGAGGCTGTAATCCCATTTTGTCTACTGGAACTGTATCTGCTTTCCACAAATCAATTGGCAACATACCAGACTAGACAGAGTCTACTTAGAATACAATTAAGCCCCTGTGTATAACTGAGCTAAGATCTGCACATATATTCCATCTCCCCCAGCACTTTCTCCTCATACATTTTCTCTAAATGTTTATGGGAGAAGGAACTGATAATCTCTATTTGTCTGCAGATGCTTACAAATCCATTCCTTCAGCAGGTTACCCTTTGTTTGTTTGGCAGGTAGTTCCTAAATCTGCTACTGTACAAATATATGGTGCAAGGTTTTAGTTTATATTACTATTGTAGCGCTATAGTAAACTGACTTCACTGTGGTCAGTTTTAGCTACTTTAATTGTGGGGTAATACCACAAATGAGGTCCTTTCTCTCAGGGGTAAGCCCTTGCAGCGGGGTGGAGGCAGGGTGTAGTGCAACTGTAACCAGGTGCGATCGCACAATAAATGGGTGCCAGTAGTTCTTTAATGCTTAACCAGAACAGTATATTTATTTAAACATAGCACAGATCCACAAAGGAGTATTCAGAACAATCAGATAGCATAAAGGAAGCAAATACTCACAGCACCATGCATTGGGCTGGATCCCTACAGGCAAGGGTTCATGTCAACAGAGTTAGCAGTAATGTGAAAGGTACAGCCAGCTTTCAGGATCTCTTTAGTTGGCATCTAGGAGAATTCCTATCATCCCTAGACTCAACACTTTGTCCCAACTTCTGGGCTATTAGTACCCGGGATCTTAATCACTCCTAATGTCTCCTCGTCGGAGCTTTGAGTTGCTCAACCACCTAAGCTATCTATCACTCCTAGAGTGATCTATGACAGAGTATGCTAATCTATTAACTAGGGCCAATGCTCCTAGGATCACACTACCCATTCCCTTCCAGCCTGCTTGGTTGGGCTAAAGTAATGGACCCAGACCTCATGGTTCCCAAGACCCTTATACTACTGCACAGTGCCATCTGGTGTACACTGTGAGAACTACAGGGGTTACATAAGCACAAGGTCCCTATCAGGACCCACTTAGGCGTCCATATTACTAGGGATGTGCCTGTCAATAATATGGGAGGGTGTCTACATTTTCACATCCGTACACTATGAATAATCTTCATACACATATTATTTTCCCTCGGTCTCTGAGGCAAATCTTAAACATTACTTTATATTTATTTGCTTTCATGTTGGTGGGTTTTTTTGTTTTGCCAACTTACAGTGAAAATTACTTAAAGCGATACTGATGCCCGAAAATAACCTTTTTTATATCCATCATAACATTATCTTTGAATGCTATTTATGATTTTGCCATAAAGTATTTGCCTGATGCTTTTTCATTACCTTTCTTACTCACATGTTCCTCTATGAGGGGGGCTGCAGTAGTCCGTTAGCATTAGAGACTCTAACTGACAGGTTAAGAAGGGACAGTCAGGTTGGCAAAACAGTCAGGTTTAGGAACTTCAAGTAATAATCACTTACAAAAGCAGAACTATCAGCAAAAAACAATCATCATGATGTCGATTTACATTTTGAAAATACATTTTTTAAGGCTCACCGGTCCAAATTCTTGGTCTGCAATGCAAATCTCTTGTCAGGAGAAAGGATTCAACCAATTATTTTTAGTGCTAGAATAATGTTTTAAAGTGCATTTGTGTAGAAATGAGTGTAAAATGAGGTGTTCACATGATGTCATGTAAAATCGCTTTGACATCAAAAGTTTTTTATCCTATGAATTTGTCACACTGACTTTAATGGATTATACCAAGTCTATGGTGGTGTAAAATTGCGATTTTAGCATGGTGTTCAAAAAACCATGTAGCTATATAAACAAGCTGTATTCCTTTTTGCAATACACCACTCTAGACTGATATACAAACAAAGTTATTAATTCAAATTTCATGGCAGCATATAAATCAGTTCATTCTTCTTCAAAGCTGGCTAATAATCAGCCCATGCAGCAGAAGCTTCTGAAGGGATTGGTATGCTGATGGCATTGTTCTAATTGCTGGAAACCTAATTGTCCTAATAGAGAAAGCTATAGTGCTTGATAACGAATTGAAAAGAATAGGCCTTAAACTCAATTAAGATAAAACAAAATATATGATAAGTACAAAGAATAAGGTCATATTTAGTGATGTGGAGAAATTGAGTTACAGTAAGAAGGATGTATTAATTTAAATATTTAGGAGGAATTTACAATGAAAATAATGAAATACATATGGAAATTAAAGCAGGGTTTGCTGCAGTTAATACATACTGTTATGCTGTACGAAGATTACTGAAATCAATACGACTGACCAGATAATTGGAGGTTCAGATTTATAAAGTGATGATGAAGCCTTTGATTATGTATGGTGCAGAGTGCTGGACATTAACAAAAAATTAAGAATACCTGCTGCAAACCTGGGAAAGGAAGGTTTTGAGAAAGATATATGGGCCTATAATTGAAAATGGTATATGGAGAATAAAGACTAATGCTGAGGTCTTGAAGATATATATAACAACATAGATATAAGGGGAAGTGAAAAGGTTTTTTCTTCAGTGGCAACCCTCTGAAGAAACTAATAAATAGCAAACCAAGAGGAAGTAGCAGGGCTTGACAACCAAGAAAATGGTGGCTGGATGACATAGAGACTGAGCTTCAGAAACTCAAAATAAGAGGATTGAGAAACAAGGCACAAGATAGAGAACAATGGGGCAGAATTATTAAGGAGGCCAAGGTTCTTCAAGGGCTGTAGTGCCATTGCGTAAGGTAATTAATGGGACTGGTTGGATCAAGATTACTTTCTGTAATTAAAAGTGTTGGTGTTGTTTGTGTTTGCATTTGCACACTGGGAAATAACTGTGTTGCTAGATGTCGAATAATTAAAGCATTACAGGCTTTTGTATATTATGAAATATGGCATGCTGTAAACTGTTCAACTTAATCCAAAAATCTGCTCATAGAAAAAGGACACTTCCTTACTGCTGTATTTTGCTTCCATATTATTCCAACTCACAGTGCATTTAAACTTCATATGCAGTATTTCATGAAAGGAAGCATTGTAATTAATTTATAAAATGACAGATATATTAGGCACAAGCAAAGTATGCTATGCTATTTTTGTCAAGGAACAACCATGATATTACATGGACATTATCTTTTTGAATGTTTTTTCATTGATTATTTTTCTTTGTGCATCTTTGTTAGGTTAAATAAGTTTGAGATAAAATATGTACAGACACAAGTTAGAAAGCAACAGTCTAATTGTTACAACTGGTATCCAAAACCCAGATCAAACCCAAGGTCCCGGTCACGGCTCAGCCTTCTGCCTTTAACAACCACCTTTCACTTCGGGAGGAGCCCTCCACTACTCGGGTGCCGCCAGGTCTTAATATGAGAGGACCAGGGGGAGAGTTCTGGGCAGGCAAGGGAACCACATGTTTTACAGAAATGGAGAACAAGGAGCATAGTCGGGGTCAAAGACTGGGTCAATACCAACAGGAAGAAGGGTACAGATTCAGGAAGCAAGAACTTGGACGGTTCACAGCCTGGGTCAATACCAAACTAGCAGAACGGTACAGATTCAGGAGACAAGAGCGTGGTCGGGTCACAGGCTGGGTCAATGTCAAAAGAGCTGAGCAGTACCGTAGCGGCAGATGAGAGTGTTGTCAGTAAACAGGCTGGGTCAATAACAAAGTAGCACAAATACGGAATCCAGAAGAATGGTCAAATACAAGCAGAAGGACAGGCACCAAGACAGGACAGGGTCAATAACAACAGTAAACACATAGAAATCACACCCAGGAACTACTAATAGACTTTTTACGTTGGCCAATGAAAACTACACAAAATAAATATTTGAATTTCGCACCGGTGATGACGCCACGTTCTGCACTTTATGAATAGAATCCAGAAATAGCCAAGCATGCAACCTGGAAAAGCAGCGCATTAATGGGACGATACGGGAGGATACGGGTGTCCCTGGATGAGTTGTCACACTAATCTTTTGATAACATGGAGCATTGGACAATATATAATGAATTAAGGTACGCAGTTCTGGAAAATATAAGGATATTATACGTCACTGAGGAGTTCTCTGACCATATAAAGGTACAAGGCTAAAGGCCGAGTGCTTTTATACAGATTGTGGAACTCCCAGGCATCTTTAATATACTCATATTTTACAACAGGTGGTACAATATTCATTATAATACACATGTTTTAGTCATGTGACACATCACTAAGCCATGTTTTTAAGGATATAATTTACAGGAGTGCTACTATATGGAAGTGCCTTTAATGAAAGTGGTTTTGGTTCAACTCGTTGCCTATGATGACTCATTTACATGCTACACAGTGGGCAACTTGTGCTTTTCTCCTCAGTGTGTCCAAATGCACTCTTTGCACTTCCATATAGTTGCACTCAGCACCATTCAGTCCTTCCTTGTGCTGCTCTTATTAGGACATATTAAGACTTAGGACTCCCAGAGAATTCTATCATCTGGTCAGGAGGTGGCAGTAGCTCCAGGGAACCCTCAGCTCCCTGCATCAATTGTCACAGATGTCGCTCTCACACCAAACACAGGATATGACACCAGGCCGACTTTGAAAACACTTGTGTCTAATTAAAGTGATACTGACACTAACAAATTAATTTTAGCATATGGATGTACATTAAATGTTACCTATAGGTCATGTTGATAATTTTTTGATGAGAGGTTTGTTTTTGTATATAATTGTTAGTTGAAGTTCCTAAGCCTGACTCTCTGACACTCTGACACTCTGACTTTGCCAACCTGACTGTCCCATCTCAGCCTGTTAGTTACAGTTTCTAATGCTAACGGACTCCTGCTGCACAAATATGGCAAGCCCCTCATACAGGAATATGGGGAATCAGACAGGTAATGTAAAAGCATCATGCAAATACTTTATGGCAAAGTTAGAAGTAGCTTGCAAAGCCAATACTATAATAGATGTAAAAAAAAAGTTTAATTTCAGGTGTCAGTATCTCTTTAAGCAAATGAGTAAATTTCCCCTTTGTGCAAATAATGTCTTTAGGATTTTGGGAAAAAACTGTATTGTGGGGAAAAAACATGGAGATTGTGCACAAAATTTCACTTTGCACATTATGACACAGTGAATGGCCCTATGATGTCTGTAATAACAGAACATGCAAAGCTGTAGAGTAGAGCTACCAGTAGTAAAAACAAGACAGTGAGGGAACAGGCAGATGTATACAGTGCATACAATTGCAATTACATTTACCAATTACTTTAAAAATAGGGACAACTTGTAATTAATGTATATGGCAAAACTGCAGAAAATTAAATTGGCTTTCATTATATAAAATGTGGTATTTGGGACTGCATCCTCTTCTCATCCCTGACTCTAGCAAAGCAAAGGCTTTTTTGTTCCGTACACTTAGCACTTGAACAGCTCCTTGTCACTGCAGTTTTTCCATATGCATATATGCTACATAAGAGCATACGTATAACACTGTACAAGGCTCTTCTCTTGTGTTAGTTTTTCAACCAGAATGCTGGATTGCAACATATAGCATGATGTTTTGCGTGACTGAATCCAGGGTCAGCCTGGGGGACCCGGCCCACTGGGGTTGCTGTCTCAGGGCCCCCCCCAGGGCCCATGCTGACCGCAATCATGGTTTACCCCACCGAACACCCCCCACCCCCCGAATGTGCGCATGCACATACTGTACGAGACCTGTGCCCTGGAAAAGGATTCCTGGTAGTAGGAAAAGGATACGCACAGGTGCTGGGCTGCCGAGGCCCAGGAGAGCTGGGGCCCAGGGTTTTTTCCTGGGGTCAGGCCAGCTTAGTCCGACCTTAACTGAATCTAATGACAAGCAGATATTGAAGCCAAAGTGCAACAGAGTGACTTATTTTCCAAAGAGTAAAAAAGAAATCTGCCTCTTGGCCATATCTGAAAATTGTAATATAAAACTTACCAATAAATGATTCATTTTAGAGTAGCTCCGTACAACCTGTTATACTTCAATAGTATAGCATCCATTTGCAGTGTACACCCTTTCAGTTTGAACACTTAAATGGAACAGTATCATCAAAAAAATGAAAATATTCTAAAGTAATAAAAATATAATACAGTATTGCGCTACACTGGTAGAACTGCTGTGTTTGCTTTAGAAACTCTAATATTGTTTATATTAATAAGATACTGTGTAGCCATGGGTTTAGCCTTTTAAAGGAGAAAAGGGTCAGGTTACACAGCAGATAAGCTCTGTAGAACATAATGGTGTTTGATTTGTAAAGAAATGAGGAGAGCACTCTGCAAGCATATAATGCTGTGGTTATCTTTTTATTGCTTGACTACTTGTACACGACATGTTTCGGGCCTATATGCCCTTTATCAACACTTGATAAAGGGCATATAGGCCCGAAACATGTCGTGTACAAGTAGTCAAGCAATAAAAAGATAACCACAGCATTATATGCTTGCAGAGTGCTCTCCTCATTTCTTTACAAATCAAGTTACAGATATCAGGATACCGGTGACCTGATCGAGGAAATTTGCACCCCTTTTCCTGAACCAAGCGGGCGGAGCGTTTTGGGATATTATACTTTCTGAACATAATGGTGTTATCTGTTATCCATTATTTAACCTGTGCCATATGGCTTTTTTTAAATTTCCACCATTGCTACACAGCAGCTTGTTTATATGAACTATAGTAGTGTTTCTGAAGCAAACACATCAGTTTTACCAGTGCAGGGCGATAGTACATATTTTCATTACTTAAAAAAAACATAAATTTTTGGTGTTATTGTTCCTTTAAATGGAGAGTTACTTCTACCTTTCCATGTATTATTGCAGTAACAATGCTTTTGGTTTTGCTAATGCATTACTTGGCAAACACTATATGCTTAGAGAAATCTGTTCTCACTTACTGTATGAATGCTAACAGCATAAATGGGGAAGCTTTCAACCATGGTTAGACTATAAATGCTCTTTAGGTTTCCTCAGCTGTATGCAACATGATAAAAGTCTTGAAAAGAGGATAATTGCTTTATCTATGATGGTGTTACAGTGGTGGTTTGCCTTTCCAGAAATATGCTTAATTAACTAAGAGGAGGAACGTCTCCCAGGTTTTCTTGCCTAGAGTTCTTTTTGTTGTTTTGTTGTGCCAAGAGATTAAATCCTCGCAAAAAACAATATGATATATGGCCTATTCAGTAACTGTTCACAAAGATACATGCATCATATCTGTGGGGCTCATTTACTTATCATAGAATCTGATTAATACACAATAGTCATTAATAGCTATCAATACAACAACGATTCCAAAAAGCATTGATTCTTTATTGATCAATCAAATTCTACCAGTCGGTATCGGTAGTAATAGAATCATTATTCTAATCCGCATGGTTGAAAAATGGAACATAGTTTACTATGGGATTCGATACCTCAGGCAAGCTTAATTAACAATTTTGTTCACATTGACTAAATTTGTCCATTGATTTTATTAAATCAATAAGCTCCAAATTATGGGAAGGTCACCTCTGATATACTCCATTTTAAAGATAATAAAAAATTTTAAAAATGATTTCCCTTTTCTCTGTAATAATAAAACAGTACCTTGAACTTGATCAAAACTAAGATATAATTAATCCTTATTGGAGGTAAAACAATCCCACTGGGTTTAATTCATTTTTAAATATGTTTTAGTAGACAAGGTATGGAGATCCAAATTACATAAAGACTCAGGTCTTGAGCATTCTGAATAATAGATCCCATATCTGTATATTATGTAAAATCTTAAACGAGAATGAAAGTCTGTTTGCACATGGTGGTGCCAAATGTTAGGCACCCCCAAGTGATTGTATTTACTCACCTGAAATCCCGGGCCGGTGCTCCTTTCGGCAGAAAACTGCACCGGCCTGGCGTTTTTCTAGCAAGAACCACGGAGAGATCTTCTTCCGGCTTTTATGATGTCTGCCTAACAAAGTGCTGTGTCTGGGAAAACAGAACAAACACATTTGACTGCATGGGATGTACACAAATATTAGCATCAACCCAGCATCTTTCCTCAGGACTGAAGCTCTGCATAGTACTGAACCTTACCTCTAGATCTGTTAAAATCCATAATATCAGAACATGAACAGGGAGAGTACTAGCATTCTTCATTTAGGATTTATGCAAGGATATATGAAAAAATGAAATGCCAAAACTGAGAAGGAGAGCCAGCTCAGCAAAGACAGGATTGATAATATCAATAATAGGAAATGGTTTGGTGTATGTAGTCAAATAACCAGACAAAGGTACCAACTTATAAGGCAGGATGATAAATAAAAATGTCAGCGAGCTCAACACAATAGAAATATGGGTAGTGATGTCGGAACCATCCCAAGACCACCCTGAGGGCCACTAAAATTAGTAGTTAAGCATGTGTGTAGTTTTTTACACCACAGTGACCGACAATCTTACAAGAACGAGTATATTTTAAAGTGTGATGGATCAGGTATTCGGGAACATATATATTCTGCTGGAGGGTCACCTTGTGTCTGCTGACATCTTCTCTAAACAGCATGATTTGGCTGGGTAGCAAAGCATCTGTTTATTCAGAAGCACAAGAGTTTTCCATCTGAGTGGAAAATAGGTGGGCCGAGTTTTGGTGCAACCCTTGATTGGCAGCTCCCAAAGCCCAAAAAGCTTTAGACTGCCTGAGATACATATGAGCAGGATCCAGTTTGAAACCTTCTGGTGAGATATAGCAACCAAGAAATTAGATGTTTGTTGGTTCCTCTTTATATAGACATGGCCACGCACACTCCTGCTTAGCTGGACACTACACTACTTCAAATTCGAAAGTGGTGCGTGAGACCAAAAAGAGTAAACAATTTACTATACAAAAAAAGTGTCTCAAGCCCAGATCTAGTGATGGGTGAATTTATTCACCAGGCGTAAATTTGCGGTGAATCACGAAAATAAATTCGCAAAATGGCAGCGAAAATTCGCTGGCAAAATCCCATTCATTGTGGTCACTACTTGATATCTATTGAACTGTTCAAAACATCGGCGGGTTTTTTTTTTTGTGAGCGTAGTAATAAGGTGGTAGCTAACGATTGTTCATTCCCAGGCTTAATATAACTGAAAGAGCCCAAATGCTAAAGGAAATTCCTTTTAAATGTGTGTATATACAGTATATATATATATATATATATAGTAAGAGTTTGGGTAGCTGGGATCAGTTTTCCTAGGGTAACACAGCCCACGGCACAAGCACAACTCATGAGAGTGTAGTCTCTTTTTGGCAGTTTATTGTCTCTTGCAGCAAAATAAACAAAACAAACAATTCAAAATAAAATCCTTGCCACTTAATGGGCTTCTAACTAATACAGGTCAGTTTTCCTAACGAACCAGGAGGAGGCCTACCGCCTGTCTCCCCCAAAACAGAGAGCATTCAGGAATATACAAAATCCCAAACCTTGTGGTGATTTCAATCCCTTTCACTCAGCTCACACAGGCAGCTTTCCTGTGTCCTTTCCCCAGCCATGAGCTCTGCACTCTGGCTTGAGCTGCCTTTTTAATTAACCACCAGAGATGCCTCAGGACACCTCAAAACACCCAGGCTGGACTAGCAGTCCAGGAACCACTCTGTTAGGAACCTGGGGCATAAATAAGCTCCATCCTGCACTTTCCCAGGTATCCTAGTAGTGACCTCACCACATACCCCCTTCCATGTTTCAACCCAATGAGGCCCAGCAGGAACTGAGGCCCAGCAGGAATGAACCCAGGACAGGGCATCAACATTGCCCATTTCTGACCCGGGCCTATGTTTCACTGTGAAACAGTAGTCCTGCAGTGTCTGGAACCAATGATTCACTTGTCTATTGGTCTCCTTCTTTTGGGCCATCCATTTAAGAGGTGCATGGTCAGTAACAAGGTCAAAAGAGGTAATAACTTATGGCATCTAGGGCCCACTTTATGGCTAAACACTCCTTTTCAATTGTGGCATACTTCCTCTCACAGTCATTGAGCTGGGTTAATACTGCCCCTAACGCCACATCTGATCATATATTTATATAGCGCTGTCAAGATACGCAGTGCTTTGCGTCTGTCTGGACCACAAAGTCCAGAAAAATCTGGGGAATATAAGACTGGTTGTGCACATAACGCATCTTTGAGGGCCTGAAAAGATTTTTCTGCCTCAGGGGACCACTTGATCATGACAGAGTTTTTCCCTTTCGTTAAGTCTGTTAAGGGAGCAGCCAAGGTGGCAAAATGACGAATAAACCTCCTGTAGTAGCCAGTGATACCAAGAAAAGCTCAAACCTGCTTTATTAAGAGGGCATGGCCACTGTTGAATGGCTGCTGTTTTATTTACCTGGGGTTTTACCACACCTCTAAAAAAATGGTGTAACCTAAATACTTGGCCTACTCCAAACCAATGGCACATTTCTTGGGGTTGGCAGTAAGGCCTGCTTTATGGAGGGCATCCTACACAGCCTGAACTCTGTGCAGGCGAGACTCCCACTCTGTACTGTGTATCACCACATCATCTAAATATGCAGACGCATACTTTTGGTGAGGTCTTAATATTCTATCCACAGCCCTTTGAAACATGGCAGGGGCATTTTGTAGGCCAAATGGCATTACTTTTACTGAAAAGAACTGCCTGCAGTGACAAAAGCAGTTTTTTCCTTGGTCTGTTCCGCTAATGAAATCTTCCAATACCATTTCGTTAAATGTTGTCAGATAACAAGCAGTACCATGCTCAACAACAGGAGTCTTTCCTGGGAGTTCAGAGAAAGGATCCCTATTCCTCATTAAGAATTCTTTTACCTCCTGTTTTTGGGAGGTGGACAAAGTTTCTGCAATGGTAACCTCAGGGACCAGAGGGATCTCGCGAGTTACCTTAGAAACAGCATAGGCTGGTACTGCAATCAATGATATCCTGTCTTTCCAGGGTTTAAGTAAATTAACATGATAAATTTGTTCTGGCTTCCTCTTGCCAGGTTGGTGTACCTTGTAATTTACCTCCCCAACTCTCTCAATTACTTCAAAGGGTCCCTGCAGTTTTGCAAGGAACTTACTTTCCACTGTGGGGACCAAAACTAGTACTCTGTCTCCAGGTGAAAAGACTTTTAGCATTACGGTTATATATCCTTTGTTGGGCAGCCTGGGCTTGAGCCAGGTTTTCTCTTTCAATGGGCATAATTGAAGCAATTCTGTCTTGCATTTATGTTCAATTACACTCCTGTGGGGTGTCACTTCCCCTTCCCAGGTTTCCTTGGCTATGTCTAAGAGCCCCCTAGGATGTCTCCCATAGAGTAACTCAAATGGGGAATAACATGTAGAGGATTGGGGAACTTTCCTAATAGCAAACATAAGATAAGGTAAAAGGCAGTCCCAGTCTTTCCCATCTTTGTTCACTACCTTTTTCAACATACTTTTTAGGGTCTTCTTAAAGGAGAAGGAAAGGCAAAAACAAACTTTAGCTGTAAGCGTTGCCAATATATGGTACATATAGTTTGCAGCAAGCATTCCCCTGTTACTTTTTCCAACAATATTTTTGCTCCAATCAATTTTTCAAAAAGTAAAGACAAGTATGAAAAAGATTACCTTTCTTTCTGTAAGAAATCTGTTCAAGTAGGGCACACACATGCGCAATAGCTTCAATCCGTGCCCTGCGCATGCGCACAAGACTATTTTTTCTTCCCCTTGCTGCGATGACGATACGGTCACGTGACCCAGCCGCACGTCATCGCTGACCTCTCTGCCCCGCCTCATAAATCGAAGCCAATAGCTGAGGCAGCTTCCCGGGGAAGCTTTGAAGCTGATGCGCTGCTCTGATATTATTTACAATCTGTCAGTGAGCGAGCGCAGCAGTTTAGGAAGGGGGGCGATACAAAAAGGCAGCCAAGGATCGGGTCTGTCTGACTGAGGTCTGTACTAAGCCATAAAGTCAAATACAGATTTTATTTTGACTGCAAACAATGTGTGTTTTGCGGTAGCATTATATGCTAAATGTAAATTAATTTATTACCAGAAGAAAGCTAAAAATAATCTATTGCGAATCGAATTAGATTGAATAAATGCATCTACAGCGTTGAAAACGATTACTTGATGCCTCAAAATGTAGTTGTTACAAAACGTTAGTTTTTGTAACACTTACAGCTGTCTTGACAGAGTTGTGACTCCTTGCTTGCAGTAGTAATGACGTCAATGACGTCAGCGGGGTCACGAAGGCAGTGCATGCGGAAGAGAAGCTCAAATTTAAAATGGCGGCGCTAAACTGCTTTAACGGGAGAAACTTCCAAGCGCTTGTGCACAGATTGAGCACGGATTTAAGCGGTTTAACTGCAGCGTTTCAGAAGGGGGAAGGATGGAGAACACAGTGAAGGTAGTATAGTTTTTTGCCTTTCCTTCTCCTTTAAAGGGAATCTGTCGTCATTTTAAACTTTTTTTTTTTTGCATTTTTATAAAAAACACACATCCATAAACACTGTCTGGCAAATAAAATGTTAATCCACGAATCCATGCATAAGTTATTTTAGTTTGTATTTTGTCATGGGGGCTTCCATTTCTGCTCATTACACATTCATCCTGTGCTGCTCTAACAGCAGGCACAGCATTACCTGTGTGCTTGGAGGCAGCCACTCTGTAATGAAACGCCAGGTCGCACTACGACATAAGAATCTAGCTGTACACTCCCCCTCCCCTCTCTGCCCATGCGTGTGATGTTTGGAGGAGAGTGGTCACATGGTTTGCAGGGAAGCAATTACTTTCACTTTCCTACGTTCTGCTCTACAGCTGCACTAGCAGCCCCTCCTCCCACAGACACTATCAAAGCTCCTGCCGTTGTTCTCTGCTTTCCTTTGGAGGGGGAACTTTCTTTCCTTGCTGCCTTCCTAGTTTGTTTTACTGGTTACTAGATGTGGTAAAGGAGCTGTGAGTTCCCTCTGCTATCCACCTCACACAGACCTTGCTCCTTTCCTGCCTGCAATACTTCTTTTTACATTAACTACTTACTGCCTCCTTTCTCCTGAGCTATTTTAACCCTTCCTAGACTTCCTCCTAAGTTTTCCTGGTTTTCAAGTATGTCCTCCTTATTTTATCCTTTTTTTCTATTCCCTGTCATCAGTCCTGGGAGTGTACTCCTGTGTTTCTGCCATTCATTTTTGTGTAAACAAATATAATAAACTATCTATATAAAATATTTTTTCCAGTGCCAAAAATGAATTGTGTGTGTGTGTGTATATATATATATATATATATATATATATATATATATATATATATATTTTATTTTTTTTTTGAAACGTAAGTGGGGGCAGTGATCACAGGACTATCTTATTTCAGTCCTTCTGAAGTGGTGTCAGTGAGAGCTTATCTTGATTCCTGCCTATTGTTCAATTGACAGGCTCAGCAGACAAGGCTCTATTTATATTACAGCAGCTTGTAGGAGGGAGGGGTAATGACATCACTCCAACTTGCAATGCAGCAGTAAAGTGTGACTGAAGTTTATCAGAGCACAAGTCACATGACCTGAGGGCAGCTGGGAAATGTCAAAATGTCTAGCCCCATAGCAAACTTTAAAATTAGCAAAATCTGCAAAACTCTTTTGGTAGTTTTTTCCACACCCAAATGTCCCCCTATTACATAACCATGGGCAAGATCCAACACCATTTTTCTGTATGGTTTGGGTACCACTAATTGTTCAATTACCTCATTTAATTTTTTTGATACTTGGTACAGTAGATCCCCTTTTAAAGACATGTGAGGATAGGTCAACCTGAGCCCTGGCTCAATAGGTTCCTCATCAATTATTTTCACATTTTCTCTAGCTTTTATAAGGATAGGGTCTTTTAACTATTCTGTACCGAAATTCTCTTTGTGTACATATATGTGAGAGAAATCTACAACATTGTCAATATTACCTGACTCACTGGTTTCCCCACTAGGGTTTTGACCATCTTCAGGGTCCTCCAAGTCTCCTGCTAATACAGAGAAAGGGAAAGCTGGGGTTTCCTGAGGAGAATCCTTTGAACCTGTTAGCTCTGAATTTTCTATGGGCACGGGTCTTTCAACCATTGCATCAGAGCAGGGAGAAACCGATTGATCCCAGAGATCCCAAAACTGGGGAAAATCTCTCCCAATTATTGCATCATGTAGAAGGTGTGGTACTACCCCTGCAGAGTGAGTCACTGTACCAAGGCCCATTCTAAACTTTAGGGTCACCACGGGATACATAACCATGGGCAAGATCCAACACCATTTTTCTGTATGGTTTGGGTACCACTAATTGTTCAATTACCTCATTTAATTTTTTTGATACTTGGTACAGTAGATCCCCTTTTAAAGACATGTGAGGATAGGTCAACCTGAGCCCTGGCTCAATAGGTTCCTCATCAATTATTTTCACATTTTCTCTAGCTTTTATAAGGATAGGGTCTTTTAACTATTCTGTACCGAAATTCTCTTTGTGTACATATACAGTATGTGAGAGAAATCTACAACATTGTCAATATTACCTGACTCACTGGTTTCCCCACTAGGGTTTTGACCATCTTCAGGGTCCTCCAAGTCTCCTGCTAATACAGAGAAAGGGAAAGCTGGGGTTTCCTGAGGAGAATCCTTTGAACCTGTTAGCTCTGAATTTTCTATGGGCACGGGTCTTTCAACCATTGCATCAGAGCAGGGAGAAACCGATTGATCCCAGAGATCCCAAAACTGGGGAAAATCTCTCCCAATTATTGCATCATGTAGAAGGTGTGGTACTACCCCTGCAGAGTGAGTCACTGTACCAAGGCCCATTCTAAACTTTAGGGTCACCACGGGATACTCCCGGGTGTCACCATGAATACAAATCACACCAACCCTTTTTGACTGGAACTTAACAGGGCCTACTGAGTCTAACTTTACCAACGTGATTAGACTACCGGAGTCTAGCAATGTAAGCAATTGTTTCCCATTCACACTCACTTTACACATTTGCTTTTCTTCAACCGGCACTGCAGTGCAGGCAACTGTAGCAAACAGGGAATGGCATCTATTCCTTCAAGAAAAATCACATTGCATGGGATCATCAAGCAAAGGGCAATTAGCCACAATATGACCAAAATCATGGCAACGGAAACATTTAACAGTCTCAGAATTAAACCTGAGAGTCTCAGACTTTCCAGTCTTAGATGGCCAGCCTCCCAGGTTTTTTTCCAAAAGTCTCTCCCTTTAAGGGTGATTTACTTTTACCACCACTCGTTTCCCCATGAACAGTCTTACCAGGTGCCAGAGGGTACCTCCCTTTCAGGTATGGAGCCCGGAATGATGAGGAAGAGGTGCCAAAGTTCTTAGCAGCAAAGTACCTTTCTACTAACTCCACAAGGTCATCTGCTGTTTTAGGGTCTCCATGGGCCACCCATTTGTGCAGGGCACCAGGAAGGGACCTCAGGTAGCGATCCAGCACCACCCTCTCAATAATCTCCGGTCCAGTCAGCGACTCTGGCTGTAACCATTTTCTCACCAGGTGGATCAGGTCAAACATCTGTGAGCGTGGAGGCTTGTCCACTCAAATGTAGTGAGCTATGCCTCCGGATCATCCTCTGTTGTTATCTTTTGTTGTCATCACATTGATTTTGGTCACGTTACTATGTGCTACTGCAGGTGGCTCCAGGGGTCTCTGTGCCAATTGTTGGACCTATCCTGTCAGTACCTGCTGGTCTTCCTCTGCAGCTTTTGAAACATGGTCATCATCTGCTGCTGCTGCGCCTGTTGATGGGTCATTGCCTGTTGCTGCAAATGTAGAACCAGCTGCTTGCTGCACAGTTCACCGCCCCTTTATTTTACAAACTCTGCAATATTATACTGCCTTTTGTTGCTTTATTTTGTGCCCGCATTCTCCACCATATGTAAGAGTTCGGGTAGCTGGGATAACACAGTCCATGGCACAAGCACAACTCATGAGTGTAGTCTCTTTTTGGCAGTTTATTGTCTCTTGCAGAAAAATAAACAAAACAAACAATTTAAAATAAAATCCTTGCCACTTAATGGGCTTCTAACTAATACAGGTCAGTTTTCCTAATGAACCAGGAGGAGCCCTACGCCTGTCTCCCCCAAGACAGAGAACATACAGGAATATACAAAATCCCAAACCTTGTGGTGATTTCAGTCCCTCTCACTCAGCTCACACAGGCAGCTTTCCTGTGTCTTTTCTCCAGCCAGAAGCTCTGCACTCTGGCTTGAGCTACCTTTTTAATTAACTATCTGAGATGCCTCAGGACAACTCAAAACACCCGGCCTGGACTAGCAGTCCAGGAACCACTCTGTTAAGAACCTGGGGCATAAATAAGCTCCGTCCTCGACTTTCCCAGGTATCCTAGTAGTGACCTCACCATAACATATATTCTTTTTAACATATATATATATATATATATATATATATATATATATATATATATATATATATATATATATATATATAATTTGCTTATTTTTTTCTTGTACTAAAAGATTCTTTTTACGTACCATCATTCTGATTCCAATTAAAACACTCTACAAAGATACTACTACCTGATGGCAAAACTAGCCAATAGATATCAACGAATCCCACAGTCCTATTACCCCATGTATTTTTTATGATCGTTTTTAATGACTGCTAATCCACTGTAAAGGCAATCTTTACTGCTGCCATTGCCCATTATCGATTAAAAGTTGTAGTATTGATTTCAAGAGTGCAACTGTCAACAACATGAATTCAATTGGAATGTTAATATGAAACAGAATGTTTTAATTCTAAGTAATTCTAAGTAATTTGTATTCAGGGCAAATGAATACATAAATAAGTAAGTAACCTCACACTGCAGACTTTACAGTTGCAGTTTCCAGATCATAAGTATTACTGCAAGCTTCTGTTCCTTATAAAAAAACATTCTAAATTTGATTCTTTTAACATTCCAAATGACAGCCCACCTTTTATTTCCTCACGCTTCTTGTGATATCATCTTCATCCTATAAGAAAAAACATAAATTTTGATTGTAAGCTCTATGGGACAGGGACCTCCATCTGTTTAGCACTGGATCTTTAATGTAACTGTACTTTTTATTTACTTGTATTCATTATTGTTTTGCCCCAAGTTTGTTCTATTAATTTATTGATCCTCTTTACAGCACTGCGTGTATTATATATATAATTTTGGGATTTTGTATTTGGGAATTTTACTTTGAAAGCAGCAAGTAAGTTGCAGGTTAAACTTATGAAGCAATAGAATTCTTAATGAATCAGATAAAAATTGAGCGTAGCACTGGCCAGATATGGGATGACTTTGACGTAGTTGGCCAGCTTAAATATATTGCAATATATGGACAAACAATCCCTGTTTTGTTATTTATCAAACTTCAAATTGATCTGATTTTTTAAAATAAAAAAGTCTGACCAAACTAGAATCCAGCACGATTTAATAGGATCAGTGAAAAAACTCAATAAAATAGAGCAAAACCCTAAATCGTACTATTTTTTTCAGATTTTTTCCCGAATCATTTGATTTTTTTTGGGCTTCTTTCCAAAAAGTCCAATTCTGTTTTGGATTTTTGGCCAAAAAGCCAGGTAAAGTTTTTTGCACCGTGTTAGCCCATTGAGAAAGTTATAGGGAAGAGCTTTTGATATGAAACATAACAAAAGTGGTGTAAAGGTGATACCTTTATTGGCTTTATTTGGCCAAAAATCTTCCTAAAACTTCCAAATAGGATAGGGACCTCTCCCATTGACTCGGCAGGTCTGAGATGGCAGAGTTTTGGATTTGGACTTTTTGCAGCCTCGGGGTATAATAATTCTTGAAAACGTAAGGGTTTTTTTTCACTAAAAAAACATATTGTATAGTAAAAAAAATTTTTTTAGAATTTGGACTTTAATAAATAACCCCCTAAGTGTTACAAAACCCAAGATTTCTAACATGTTTGAAAAAATACTGACCAAGGATGGATTTACCAGTTTGAAATACTGTAATTTAGTACGAAGAAATTGTAGAGGCTGATTTATTTAAGGTCAATTTAGGGAATCAAAATTGTTTTCTTTGAGGGTGTATCTAAACTTTCAGGAATACTTTCCTCACAGTCTACAAAATGTTAATGAATTTAGAATTTTTTTTAGATTAGCATCAGCACTTTGAATGATTTCAATTCCTTTCTTCCTCAATGCACATTATTTTGTGCCCCAATTTGATATCATTCAAGCACAGAAAATAATTTATTAAATCTGAAACCCATGGCATGTGGTACAGGTCTGGGATCTGTTATCCAAAGTGCTTGGGACCTTGGGGTTTTCTGGTTAAGAGGTCTGTAATTTGGATCAAGTACAAGCTACTGTTTTAAAATTATAGAGAGAAAAAAGGAAATCATTCTTGAAAATTTGAATTATTTAATTAAAATGGAGTCTATGGGAGATGGCTTTCCTGTAATTTGGAGCTTTCTAGATAACAGGAATCCAGATAACAGATCCCATACTTATAAATATCATTACCACACAGTAAAAAAGGTATAATAAATCAGCCCCTCGCTCTCATTATGTTGGTAAAACAAATACGGGCTGCACAACCTGGGTGTTCATGCAAAAATCCTGTGAGTGCTATCACTATTGACATTTAATATATATATATATATATATATATATATATATATATATATATATATATATATATATTAAAGAAAGACAGTGGAATTGGCCATTGAGGCACATGAATTAAAAGAGAAATTCACCTACTTATGAAAAGAAGTCCATTTAACTTGTTAAAGCTGAGGAATTGAAAAGTAGAACATTTCTAATGCCAGTATAATATCTGCTGGTGACTTTTATTACTTTTAAATTATATTGGCTTCATTTCATTAATAGATGATAATTTTTTTAATACATAATTAATTATACCAATACAGTGAAGAAACATGCAAAGAGGCAATGTAGTCCATTCTCATACTTAGAGCTTGTATTCAGGCATATTTTGTATTTCCCTTCTTTTATATTAGAGATACAAAATAAAATTTCCCCCGAGACAAAAGTCTTATTACTTACCTCATTTCCCTCTAAAGAAGCTTCTTCAACAGGACCATAGAGACTTGAAGATAACCTGCTTAGTCATTACCCATTTAATGAGACAGGGGACTACATTTTTATTTAGCAATGACACTTTTCCTGAGTCAGCAGTAAGGGAAACAGTGAGGCTTACTTTTGGGAGATCATCATGTCCAAAATTGCAGGTGATGAATATTATCTAATTTTGAACAACACAGCTCAATTAGAAGTCATGTGCCTCAACCAATATGAGAATCTGCAGTCTGTTTACTGTTAAGGGCAATATACTAATCTGCAATACTGAATATAACATTTTGAAAGGAAATATGTCCTCAATTATCTTGACCAAAATATAACTGTTAATATTTAAAGTATTAAATAAAGTACCCATATTATTGCATGTGGTATGTGCAGTACTACTGAAATTATTATGTTTGGTGACCTATTCTAGATGAATCCATCACTGCTACTAAATGAGAATCAAAGAGTTTACCAGGCACTTTTCAGATACCTCTGTAAGTAGGTTTTGAATGTCTAAAACTGCAAAGAATATTACCGATTCGAAAACTCAAATCGAATGTGTATCGCTTTAATAAATTTAGTGCACCGTTCTCTAACTATGAGCTCCACTCTCAATAATGTGCTCCAGATGAGACCTTCAATAAGCCCTCGCAAACGGTGTGGAGGCAGGGTGTAGTGTAACTGTAACTAGATACAGGGTGCAAAAATTGGGCGCCAGTGGTTAACCAATGAACATATTTATTGAACAATACAATCCTTAATGGAGTGTATATAAAAGCAAAACAGGATCATACATCAACAGTGAATAGGCATATACTCACAGCACCTTTGGTCAGTATTAATCCCCACAGAAAAGCAATGAAAGTACACCCAGCTTTCAGCCTTTTCCCTAAGTGGAACCCAGGGGAATCACTACATCCCTAAATCTGTACACTTAGTCCCTACTTTTGGGCAATTAGTACCTGGGATCTTAATTGTTCTGACTCTCCTCATCGGAGCCTTAAGCTGCTCAGCTAAATAGCCTATCTATCTGTTACTCCTAGAGTGACTTTTTAAGGTGAGTAGCCTATCCTTACTAGACTTGACCTGTCTAGGTTCGAACTCTGCCTGCCTGTTCAGGCTAGAGCCAGCACAAGATGGACCCTGAGTGCATGGCTATAAAGGGTTTTATACTATAGCACAGTGCCATCTACTGGTCACTATTGTGAGCACCATGGGGCATAGCTTATCCCTAAATCTGTACACTTAGTCCCTACTTTTGGGCAATTAGTACCTGGGATCTTAATTGTTCTGACTCTCCTCATCGGAGCCTTAAGCTGCTCAGCTAAATAGCCTATCTATCTGTTACTCCTAGAGTGACTTTTTAAGGTGAGTAGCCTATCCTTACTAGACTTGACCTGTCTAGGTTCGAACTCTGCCTGCCTGTTCAGGCTAGAGCCAGCACAAGATGGACCCTGAGTGCATGGCTATAAAGGGTTTTATACTATAGCACAGTGCCATCTACTGGTCACTATTGTGAGCACCATGGGGCATAGCTTAAGGCAGAATATCAAATAGGTCCCCTGTTTGGACCCATTTAGGCGTCTATACCACAGGGGATTTGCCTGCCAATATTACTAGGGGTGCCTAATTTACCAGACCCCTACACTTCTCCCACTAAAACTCAAATGTCAGGAAGGCTATAAACTAGGGATGCACAAATCCATTATCCTAATCCTAATTTGCATATGCAAATTAGGAGTGGGAATGGGAAAACATTTTTAACTTCCTTGTTTTGTGACAAAAAGTCATGCAAATTCCCTCCCGCCCCTAATTTGCATATGCAAATTAATATTCGGATTCGGTTCAACCGTGCAGAAGGAATCGGCCAAATCCCAATCCTGCTGAAAAAGGCCAAATCCTGCCCGAATCCTGGATTTGGTGCATCTTCAAATGGGTCACTGGACCTCTCCTGCTGACTTATACATGAATTTTAGGTGACGAATAGCCAAATTTGAATTATTTCCAGGGTAAAGGTTTGATAAATTTCAAATTTCTAATTTTAATTTACTATTAGTATGATGGAGTGAGTTATGAAAAAATTTGCAAAAGCTCTTCAATTTTTATGATTTGTATTTTTTTTCATTTATTTTTCTTTTTGCTCAACAGCTCTCCAGTTTAGAATTTTTAACAGCTACTGTATCTGGTTGCTAGGGTCCAAATAGGGTCCAAATAACTCTAGCAACCAGGCAGTGGTTTGATTGAGAGGCTGAAATATGAATAGGAGAGGGCCTACATGGAAAGATTTGTAGTAAAAAATTAACAATAAGATCATAGCCTCACTAGGCAAGAGATTTTTGACTGCTGGGGTGAGTGACCTCTGTTTGAAAGCTGGAAAGAGTCAGTAAAGGAAAGCAAATAATTCAAGTACTATAACTATAAAACTATTAAAAATTAAGTATAATTGCAAAGTTGCTAATAATTGGCTATTCTATAAAATACTAAAAGTTAACTTAAAGTTGAAACACCCCTTTAATATATATTTTTTAAAGTTTTTATCAGTTTCCTTTCTCTTCTGGAAACATTGGTTCCAGCTTAGAACAAATTTTAGAATCGTTAATGCCATTTGCAGTTTTCGATTTTCAATGAGTGAATTGTTAGTTAAGTCATAAGGATAGGGATTTAGGAACAACTATCGAATCAAATTTTAACTATTCCTTAGTCGAATTACACTAAAATAATCTCAACATTTTGAATTTTTAAATTCTAAATTTGAATTTTCACTTTGACTCTTGATAAATCTGCCCTTAGGATGTTATTTACTAAAACTCAAATGTATCTCATCTTTTTATTAAACTAAGCTCAACCAAACTTTCTTCACAATTTTAACTTATTTATTAATAAAATAACCCAAAAAATTCAGTGCAGGAAAAGACTCAATAAAATCAAGCAAAAACAAATCAATTGATTTTGTTGGGTTGTTATCACCCGAAAACCTTGAATTTATCTGATTATCGAATGAAACCCAGTGCAGATCACAATATCTTTAAATTGTAAAAGGGACATCTGCCATTAACTTCTACATAACCTCAGTAAGTTTGAGATGGCGAATTTTCGGATTCTGACTTTTAGCAGCTTAGGGGGTATAATAAATCTCTGTAAATTACAGTTTTTTTAATATAAAAATTAAAGTTTTTCATAAGTGGCATATGAAAGAATCTTATCAAACTGGTATATATATTTAAGTAAATATTGCCCTTTTACATCTCTTGCCTTGAGCCACCATTTTGTGATGGTCTGTGTGCTGCCTCAGAGATCACCTGACCAGAAATACTACAACACTAACTGTAACAGGAAGAAGTGTGGAGGCAAAAGACACAACTCTGTCTGTTAATTGGCTCATGTGACCTAACATGTATGGTTTATTTGGTGTGCTTGTGTGCACAGTGAATCGTATCATCCCAGTGGGTGGCCCTTATTTTTTAAAATGGCAATTTTATATGAAAGTGGTTTATTTACATGAAGCAGGGTTTTACACATGAGCTGTTTTATGCTAAATCTTTTTAGAGAGACCTACATTATTTGGGGGTATAGTTTTCCTTTAACATTGTATAATAAAGATCTGACAAAAATATAAACATGTGGACGCATTAGTCATTCTGGAAATCCTAATACACAATAAAACAAAGATCAAAAGAAAAATAGAATGAAAAAATAAACAAAAACAAAGCAATACATTGCAGAATATAGTTTCTACCTTTAGCGTTGTTACATTATATATTCTATAACCAAGCAATTTTAATACCTATAAGATATCCACCTGCAGATAAATATCATTTGCTTTCTAGAGGTTGGGGCTATGTGTCTCTTTAAGCTCCTTTTATTCAACCTGCCTAATATTTGAATTTGTAATGGATTCTGAGGTTTGCCAGTTATTGGTATGGTGCCCAGATAGCTAAGAAATTATGAGTCCTATTTTGGATATATGCGATCACACTTTCAAAAGACATATTTGTAATATTTGTTTTCAATTAACCTCTTGAATATTTGGTGACCTGGCCGATTTCCATTTGGCCAACAGCATTATACGTGCTAAAGTTAGTATATGATTGACCAATGTCTGTGATGATCTAGAGATCTCTTCTGTTATCACTATTAACCTTTCTATATAAGCAACAATGTCATGAAGCCTCCATAAATATAACCTAAATGAGTCTATAGCAGGAGACTGCAGATAACAGAGACTTTGCTGGGCTACTGCCCAAGCAAGCTCTCCAATCCATGCAAGAAATATACTGTTTTAACCTGAAAAAGATTAAAAATAAGGATAAATAAGGATCTTTCTAAAAACAACTTCTGATAAGATGCTGTATATACCCATTAAACAGCATGAAAACCGTAAGCTG
This sequence comes from Xenopus laevis, assembly GCF_017654675.1. Classification (NCBI taxonomy): domain Eukaryota; kingdom Metazoa; phylum Chordata; class Amphibia; order Anura; family Pipidae; genus Xenopus; species Xenopus laevis. The sequence goes on along the minus strand of NC_054373.1, from coordinate 118,172,967 downwards.
TCACTGCCATATTAGGACAACTTAAAAAGCTCATAACAGTACTATTTACTATCTAAGAGGTGTAGTGGCCACAGTTTCTGTATAATAATATTATAGCTTTATATTTGAGATAATCCTCTGTGATATGTATTTGTGCCATGTCAGTTGTAAACAGACATTTTTTTGGATTTTAAAAAGTACTGCCATCCATGGGGCTGGATTTAATTTGGAATATGCTGCAAAAAGTGACTTAAAAAAACAGTTTACTGGTGGTAATGTGAAATAATAGCCTAGCAAGAAAATACTCCCTATAAAAATTGTAATATTTATCTCTAATGCTTGGAAAATATAAAAAGTCTTGTAAAAAAAATATTACACATGAGTAAGGTTATTGGAGACTCTAAACTCTTTAACTTTGTCAATCTTGTAGAATCTTTTGATTGGCAGAAAAATCAATCTGTCAGACAATAAACTAACAGTTTCTCAGTTGCTCATGAATAAACAATTGGCAGACAATTTGTTGTGCTTGATTTAAGCAATTTGCTGAATAGTGGGCATTCATTCATTATTTTGCATGAAATTCCCACGTGGATATGGAGAGAGCCTTTAGATTCTCCTTGGTGATTGCTGGAGGTCCAACAATCTTTAAGGTCTCAAAAAATTGAAAAGCTTATTCAAATAATTCAAACATAGCACTGCAAATAGCATGATCATAGATAGTGTAAGCATAAAAATAGAGTTTCTTATGAGGCACAGGTACAGGAAAGAATAAACTAAACAATGGCAAATTGTTGATACATGGACTCAAACCAAGTCATTTAAAGTCTAAGGATGATCCCTGGGTAGTAAATTCTCTCCTTCTACTGTTGTAATACTGCCCTGTGCAGCACCAACACCTAGGGGCAGAATTATCAAGGGTCAAAGTGAATTCGAGGGAATTTTCGAAGTAAAAAAATTTGAAATTTGAAGTAATTATTTGGATACTTCGACCATTGAATAGGATACTATGACTTCGAATTCGATTTGAAGTATAATCGTTCGAATATTCGACCATTCGATAATCAAAGTACTGTCTCTTTAAAAAAACTACAAATTCAGTACTTCGCCAAATTAAACTTGCCGAAGTGGTATGTTAGCCTATGGGGACCTTCTAGAGCAGTTTTCTAAGTTTTTTGAAGTCGAAGTAAAATCGTTCGATCGACGGATGAAATTACTTCGATATTCGAAGTCGAAGTAAAGCCAATTGATGGTCAAATTTCGAAGTATTTATCACTTCGAAATCCGACCCTTGATAAATCTGTCCCCTAAAAATGCACCATATCTATAACTTTATCTTTCTCTTTTTCTTTCTATTCCTTCTTTAATTGCTCTATCTGTTTATTTCATGTATGTTGAAAATGCAAAAATAAAAACTTAAAAAAACAAAAAAAAAAAACAATGGCAATCCATAATTTACAGTGTAGAATAATAGATGATGTTTGCATGCAGATGGAGCAGACTTTACTGCATCAGGTACATCAGGTACATCAGGTACATCAAGCACACCAATCACCGTAGTGGACACAAATGTGCTTGTAATATGTTAGACCTTAGGGGCAGATTTATTAAGATTCGAGTTGTGTTTTTAAGTCGATTTTGTTGTCAACATTCACATCAAGTTACAAAAAAAAACTTGAATTTTTTGAGATTTATTATACCGCGACTCTGGAAATAGCTCAAATTCGAAAATACACCATCTAAAACCTGTCTGTAAGAAACCTACCCTGGTGGTCTAGTGGGCAGCGGGGTCCACGCTGCATCCTTGGCATGGACGCCCGCTGCGCCGCTTCTGTCCTCCCCTTGACGGCGCCATCTTGGACTCCTAGGACGCGCGCGGCGCGCCTGCGCGTCTCTTAAAGGTGCTGGCGTGATTGCGCAATGGAGCGAATTTGCTCATATTTTGGTGCGAATTGGGACCCTATTTAAGGCCCAATCAGACCTGTAGCCAGTGCCCATTATAGGATCATTTCCTGTGATTTCCTGAGCCTTGTGCTACCTGTTCCTGAATTTGCTATCCTAACTGTTCTTCCTGTGTTTGACCCAGCCTGTTCCTGACTATTCTGACTGATCCTGCCTGTTTATTGACTACCGAGCCTGCCTGATCCTGTTTGTCTGATTACCCGGTTTTGACCCTTTGCCTGCCTAACGACAACTCCTTCTGCCTGATCCAGTCTGTCTGATTACCTGGTTTTGACCCCTTGCCTGCCTGATGATTCTGTTATCTGCCTGTCCTGATCCGGTCTGTCCTGTGTCCGTTTCCACCAGACGCCTTGTCCTTGACCTTCTGCCCAAAGACACTTGCTATCCGGTCATACCCCTTTGCCAGCCAGAACTCCTCGCCTTGTACCCCTCTGGGTCCAGGTGGCACCCAATTAAGTTGAAGGCTCCTCCCGAAGCCCAAAGGTGGTCACACTACTGGTGAAGCCGAGCCGAGACCAGGGTCCTTGGCACTTGTTCTGGTATTGGGTGCCAGCCGTGACACTGTCAAGGTCATACAGGAGTCAATAGCAGAGGTCCCTTGAACCATTTGAAGATGTTAATAGCCTTCATGTTGTTTTTGTTTTTCAGAGGCTTTTGCCCAAAAACACAAGCAATTTAATTTTCTTTTTTGTTGTTATCCACGAACTTGCTGATTCGTTTTTCCCATTTAAGTTTTTTCTTAAATTGGAAAAGTTGTTGTGAGTTCATTTGAGGTATAAAAAAACATCACAAAACTAAAATTTGACCTTTGATTAACAACCTCCTTAATGACCAGTTGCTTGAACCATTCGAGTTGTGAGTTCATTATTCGAGGTATATAAAATTCTAAAATGTGACCTTTGATTAAATAACCACCTTAATGTCCATGGAAGCACGATAACTCAACTCAACCAGAGTAGACAAAAAACATGCCAGTGTTCCAGAGCTACAAAAAGATAGATACTTTGATTTGTAGCTTCTTCCACGGGGTAGTCAATCAAGAGCACACAGAATGCCTGTGAAAAATGTCATATATTTAAGTTAGTCAGTATCTTCTAACTAATATAATTCTGAAAAAAAAAAAAAAACAGAAATGAATAGCAATAAATAACTATCTCCAGGGTTACAACATTTAAAATAATATTCCAGAATATTTTGCCATTGAAAGGAAGACTGAAAGATCACCAACTGCAAAACTGAAGCTTGCCCCACCATTACATAAAAGCGTTTTTCATATCATATTTAGATCTACTATGTATACAAATATGACTGTCTCATTATCTATCCGGGGCCGATTTCCGTCCGCGGTACCACGTGCCATCAGCGTGCACCCCCCCATGTGAGTGAGCATGCACCATATCGCTAGGGAACTGTGCGTTCCCAATGCAGCTGGGTGGCATGTCGCCCCTAGAATTTTGCCGCCCTAGGCCCGGGCCTATATGGCCTTGCCACAAATCCGGGCCTGTATCTATCCATCTGTCTAACACTTTATCCATTTTAGTAGAATTATTCTGACTTAAAATTTACAGAAATATGCTGAGAAGTGACTGTTGCTTTGTTAGGGATATAGGTTTTGTTTACACATATGTCCTTTTACTCCAATGACTCAGTAGCAGCTGGTCTGCGATTACAATTGAATCACTCTGCTGTTCCTCTCCTTGTCCTCCCTCGGTTGTTCCCTAGCTCAATGTTATGTACATCCCCTGCTCCTTTCAAGTTCAAAGCTGGCCTGGCTGATGCTTACTGTTACATGTGGTAAATGATTAAGATGAAAATAATTACATGGTACAGCATAGCAAATTAAAAAGAAAGGCTATTTTATATTTTACAAGCAGCAAAAAAGATTACACAGATAAAATTTAAATAAACTATTTGATTAAAGCTGTATAGGAATGAAACTTTATAGAAGGAACAAATATGCATACGTTAAACTGCAATAGGTGGCCTCCAAAGTAGACAACACTAACTTTGTCCTGTGTTTTTTCCATAAAGAGGTTTAGCACATAATCCCTTGATGCAGAACACACTGAGGGGCAGATTTATCAAGGGTCGAATTTCGAAGTTGAAAATACGATCATCGAATTTAAATACTTTGAATTCGAATATCGAATTCGAAGTTTTTTCAGCAAACTTGTACATCCTGAGATCAAAGTAAAATCGTTCAATCGAACGATTAAATCGTTCAAATCGAACGATTTTAGCATACGATCGAACGTTTTTAGCGTATGATCGAACGATTTTACTTCGATGTGTGAAGACTTAGAAAAATGCTGTTGAAGGTCCCCATAGGCTAACATAGCACTTCGGCAGGTTTAATTTGGCAAAGTATTGAAGTTTTTTTAAAGAGACAGTACTTTGATTATCGAATATTCAAGCTAATTTACTTTGAATCGAATTCGAAATAAATTCGAAGTCGTAGTATCCTATTCGATGGTCGAAGTATCCAAAAAATTACTTCGAATTCGAATTTTTTTACTTTGAAAATTCCCTCAAATTCACTTCGACCCTTGATAAATCTGCCCCTGAATGTTAAACTAAATAACAAAATATATTTACAACCCCTACCAAAATAACAGCACTGCATATTTTATGGATAATGAAAATGAGGCTATATATTAATACAGATGAACATTGCCATATACTAATATAGCTGATATACTGACATCAACAAGAAGTGCATTTCTATACAAATCTGGTTTCAGTGATGGCACCATGATGTTGATGTGTGCAAATGCACTATTTTATAGGTGAAAGGTCATTGGCAGTCTTAAATGCTGTTTCTTTGTATTTGTTTTCATATTTGATAAAGGGCATAGCCCAAAACATGTATGGGGTTATTTACTAAACTCCGAAAATCCTGAAAAATGTGTGGTTTTTTTTATATATAAAATCAGACTTTTAAAAAATCACACATTTTTCAGAATTTATTAAACCACGGGGATGAAAAAGTCTGAATCAGAAAATCCGGCATCTCAGACCTGTCGAGGTTGCATATAAGTCAATGGGAGTTTTCAGGCAAAAAAAAATTTCCCAGGAGCCCTCAGGTCATGTGACTTGTGCCAGCAGCCTATCAACAGAACAATAGGCAACTAACCAGATCGCAGCTACCTGAAACCGCTGCTGAAGGATTTGTTTGCATTGCTAACTAATCTACCTAGTGTTAGACATAAGAATAGCCCCAAAGAAGGAAAACCCCTGCTTTTTTCCTGCTTGGGTGCCATTCTCGTGTCTACCACTTTTAGCACTGCAAACACAACCTAGGGCCATGGTATAATACAATGGGAAGGGGAGAGACAATGTCTGTCTCAAAGCAATTCCATCCTGAAGTGCTGGCTCCTTCTCAAAGTTTAGGATCAGGCACAATGCACTGAGATGCCTCCACACCAATGTTACAGCTAAAAATGCATTTGTTGGTTCAAGAATAAAATTTTATATAGTAGAGTGAATTATTTGCAATTTAAACAGTGTAATTTAGAAATAAAAAGTAAATCCTAAAAATCATGAGAGAATTTCTTAAAAGATTTTTATGTACTTTGTTCTTACAGCATTACTAGGCTCATTATTTTCCAGATTTACGACCCTCATGGTGGAAAGACAATGTTACATTGTCTTAGATGATGATAGTTATAAAATAGTAGTTAAATATAATAATAGTTAAAAAGCTTTTCCTTAACATGTGGCCTCCTGTCCTTTGATCATTGATGTTATGAATCTCGGCTCCTTTGGTAGTTCATTAATATCCTTTTAATGGACTATCACTGCATTGGGGTCTTACCAGGAATTTATTACTTGAGTCAACAAAAGAGTGCTTATCAGCTGTAGTAGACACTGCGACACTAAGATAGTCTAATTTAAAGAGGATGTTCTCACAATTCCATTTAGTATGTAACAAGCATTCATGTTTTTGCCCAAATGCATATTCTTGTAATCATCAATATTGAACCCCCAATTTATTCAGATCACTCTGATAAGAATGTGTTGTACAATTAAGTCTCGTCATCAAACAGGCACTGCTTACATTCCAAATTCAAAGTAATTTGTGAATGAGTAAAAAGCAGCAAACCAAGGACAGACCCCTGAGGACCCACAACATCATTCAATTTATCAGCACTCCTTCTAGCCTTCAGCTGGTGTTCCATTGTAATTGTATGTTCTAGGTATGAATTCTGTATTGTAATCATTAACTTTCTGTGTGGTTCTGAGGATTTGAATTAACCAATTAACCCTGAATGTAAGGTCTCAATTTCTGTACAGTTTGCTTCTAGAATATAATAAGATTTGTCTGGCAGGACCTATTATGCCATTAAATCATACATTCAAAGTTATTTCTTACATGAAATGTATTTCAATATATTATCCCCCAATACTCTTTCTAAAAGCTCTCCTACAGCAGATGTACACAAGATGACTAACTCGAATGGGGGGGGGACAGAATCCATTGCTTGACTTCTTTAATTTTATTTTAATTGTTGACATAAATGCTATAACAATGCTGTGCGCAGCACCTGCAAAAAAGTTCAATATCCCTGGCAAGTAGAACTATCTATTTGTAGTAATCAAACTTTTTCAGGAAGTTTTGCAACGAAAATTATGGCTGCGTGTAAAAAATTTGTTGCATGTAAAAAAAATTGTTGCCCCCAGACTTCAATGCATTTTGGCTAATTTTCACTGATTTGTGAATTTTTGGCAAAACAGGTCACATTCGCCAATCAGCAGAAAAATACACCGGCCGGGGTTATACCAGTGAGCACCACGGAGCAATCCACTCCCGTCTTCTTCTGTCTTAAGATTTTCCGGAGCAAACGCATGCGCAGTTGAACAAGATACTGCGCATGTGCAGCCTCGCGAAGACAGAGAAAGACGGAAGAAGATCTCTTCGTGGTGCTCACTGGTATAACCCCGGGCCGGTGCAGTTTTCTGCTGATAGGAGCACTGGCTCGGGGTTTCAGGGAAGTCAATACAATCACTTAGGGGTGCCTAATTATAATTTATATATCAAATGATCTTGAGCATTACATGAGAAACGCTCTTCTTGTATGAAATAGCATGAGCCTTGTCAGATTTGTGTGTATTTCACCACCATGTACTAATCTATTTTAAGGATAAAAGAAACTATTCTCACGGTGGCCATTAATGAGAATCATTTGAAAGGCATCACAAAGGACACAAGAGGATAACTATCAAGCTCATTTGCATCATTCTCATTAGTGGACACTGAACGTGTGCCTTTATTACGATTTCTTGGAATTAAGTTCCAGTGTCTTGGAAAAAGCCTCCCAGAATACTATACAGTATACAAGGTAAGAGAAAATTGTATTTTATTCTTAAACTACATTATTATATTGTAAAACAGAAAAATGTATAGCATTAGTGTAGACCTAGGCAAAGCACTCTTAATGCCCTCTATCATGGCATATTCATGCTGTAATTCATACCAAGGCACATATTTACCATATTTTGTCGATTTTTTTGTCTTCTGCTACATGTACAGTATTTTCTGTAGATGTATATAATATTAAGAGCTTATTTAGTGAGCAGCCTGTTGCTGTGAGTGTGTAAACACCCCAGTGACATATGCCATCCTAGGGACCAAGGTGCAACAATATCGAGCGCAAGTTCGGATGATATAATTGACGCTCCTAAAACTCGACTTTATCAAATTGTCACTGCAAACACTCTAAATATTTGGATTATTGGAAAAAAAACCAGACTTTTTAGGATTATGCAGCACAGATCATCATGTCAAGAAACAACTTTAGGGACATCTGCCATTGACTTCTACACAATCTCGACAAGTTTGAGATGGAGTATTTTTGGATTCGGATTTTAAGCAGCTTTGAGGTGTAATATATCTTTAAAAATTCGATTTTTTTTTTTTTGCTTGAAAATTTAGATTTTTCCTCTTTGAAAACTTGACCAGATAACTTTGTGGTTTAATACTGTAAATGGGCCCCTACATGTTATCCTTCACTGGAGCTGCATGTTTGGTGCAACAAAAACAAACAAAAATTCACATCATGCAATTGACGATCCAAAAAACGTAACTTTATCGAATTGTCACTGCAATAACGCGACTTTATCGAATTATCCAGCTCAGATCAGGATGTCAACAAAAACTTCAGGGACATCTGCCATTGACTTCTACATGACCTCGACAGGTTTGCGATGGAGTATTTTCGGATTTGTCACCTTTGGGGCATGATAAATCTCTAAAATAATTTAAGTTTTTGTTCTTGAAAATTCTAGTTTTCCCCTTTAAAAACTCAACCAGATAAACTTGAGGTTAAATAAATGGGCCCCTATATGTTATCCTTCACTAGAGCTGCATGTTTGGCAGCTCAGAAATATAGTGAATATTATTGCAGCTAACATCTATTATCTATCCTACCGTGGCACCTGTATTTGTCAGTTAATGCAGTAAAAGATACACAACTGCAACCATGGTCGTGCTTGATAAAGGAGCTCTCTTATGGTAGCAGTCTCTCCTACATTACATGCAAGGCACAGAATGCTGTTAGAAACTCATTTGAAACTCATGAAGCAAGACCAACTGTACTGCTGCAGACAAATTACCCCACTGACTAATTTTGCTCCTCTAAGGCAATCACAGCAAAAAGCTGTATATTTAATAGCCATAGCTTTTCATTCACTACAAAATGGCATTAGCATTATATACAGAGAAATTAAGAGAAATACTTATGCTTTTATATAGGGAAATAACAGTCATTCTTGTCTGCCCCTTTTGAGATTGCTTAAGCTTAAACATGGTAAATTAAGTTATTTTGGTGAGATCTTTGGGTGAATGATGAGCATTGTGGGTAAAATGTGAAAGCCATTACAGTGAGCAGGTATAAGTGCTTCTTTGCTGCCATACTGTACTTGTTCTAGTTCAGCATTCCTCTAGGAATATTTATGTGTTTTCTATTAAATTATTATTTAAAAAACATTAAAAAGTGAGAATAAGGAATTATAAGAAAGAATAGCAAAGACTTACAAATATAGTAATCAGCATAAAATGCTAAAAACTACATTTTGGGGGTAAGTTGTCCTTGTAAAAGCCTGTTTGTGCACAATGACAATTATCACCTTGTTTGTGCACAAAAATAGTATAACCTTGTTTATGATTTTTATAACCTTTATAACCTTGATTTATGATTTTTGCAAGAACAGTATAAATAAAGCAATGTGTGCTCTGTGCAATTAATTACCCTTCAATACAGATGAAGCTCTTTAGTATTATAGATATACTGTAGAACTTTTCATATGTAAAAATGCATATGGAAAGGTTTTTTTAATTGATTGTATAACTTCCTCCTGGAAAAGCTTAGGGAATTTATTATCACCCGTATAAATTGTTATCAAGTTAAAGTAAAATTAATTAAATAAAATTGTTTTTGTTTATATAACCTCTAACACCATTTGCATGTAACACCCCAGTTAAACTTTGCTATGAACATAAATTATGTATTTAATATACCGGCTGTGTTGCATCAATTCTACCATTGGTGTAAGTATAGAGGAGGCAGACCCAGACTGCAGGGTTTTTTTCCTCTACTGGAGCAAGGGGGAGTGCCTGTGCTCGCTCTTGTTACTCTCCTGAATTGTACCATTGACTGAGATACTCCCAAAAGGCTTTAACAAAGAATATAGTTAAGGAAGCATATGGAGAACCTCAGTAAAAACAGATCCAATGAAGCATGAGAAGAGTAAGCAGATCCACTATATACCAAGGGGGAAAATAAATTAAAGGGAGCCAAATATGAGCTTGAAACATAGGACAGGTAGAATACAATACTGTATGTAAAAAATGCCCTAACTGAAGCCTTAGTTTGCATTCTAAGTGCCTTAGAATGCAGACATTTTAATGAGCTTTACCCAAATATTTTGGTTACCACAAAACATAGGAATGTGTTAGAAACAGTCACAAATAATCATGACAACATTTCTGATAGTGGCTTCACAGGTAGCATAATTAATTGATATTTATATGAAAATATATTTAATAATTATGCACTATAAAAAATAAGTATAAAGATTTTAGAATCAAATAAAAGATCTGTGTCTGGGAGGTCCATTTATCAAAAATTGGTTTTGATGTTTGAGGTTTAGTGAAAACTTGGCAAACTTGAATGTGAACTTATTTTTCAAAAACCTTGAAACTCGAAAATGTGATCATGAAAAAAACATGGAAAAAAACTAGAATGTAGCAAAATCACATTCTAGCCATTATTTTAATAAGACTGCCAAGTCTCAAATACGTTTCGAATTATTTGAAGTGAAAAATCTCTTTAATTTTGCTACTACAACTCCCATTGATTCTACATGTAATATAAATATTTATATTCAAGAATTTTGCCCTTAATAAATCTTGAAGATTCAACTTTTGGAACCTCAAATTCACAAATTCATATTTTTTGCCACAAAAAAACTTGAAAACTTGATTTTGCATGTTAACCTTAATCTGACAAGGTTGATAAAAATGTTATCAAAAATCTAATTAAAAATGTTGGGGGTTTTCAAAATTAAAAAGTGGGAAAAAACTTGATCATAGTGAAATCACATTCTAACCCTAATTGTTAATGAGTCTGCCAAATGTTGAATAAGTCAGATAATGTTTATTACAATAAAATTTTTGTTCTAAGGAAGAGCAGCATTAATTAAGTGGTATACTTGTATGTAATGCATACGTGTGTCATGTGTGTGTATGAAAGTGTGCCTTAGGCAAAAGAAGCTCTATTCAACTTTTGCAGCCATGTAATAATCTATCTTTGTGGGTTAGAGATTAATTACTAGTCAGTGATGATTGTTACAGAGTAGAATAAAGCACGTGATGCCTTAAGTCATGTGCCAGTTAGTCAAGATAGTATACACACTCTTGTGCTTTACCAATGAGTTAGTGAGGGTGTAAAGTATAGATTGTATCTTCATTTTCTAGTTATGGTGTTAGGGTTGAGATACTAGATAGAGAATGTAGAGTGTGTGACATATAACCCCTTTACTAACCATAATCAGTTTTTCTGTTGGTGAAGGAAAAGCCAAGCAATTCAACTGTCTTTAATAATATATTTTGTTTGTTTGCTACAAGAGCCTTAAGAATCTCATGAGCCCATATTTGCCAAATATAAATTAATTCCCACCTAGCAGAGACCTGTCTGCTAAAGGTATGGTGGGATCTATTATCTGGAATGCTCTGAACCTTGGTTTTCCAGGTAGGTTATCATTCTGTAATTTGTACCTCCATACCCTAAGTTTGCTAAAAAAAAAACAAAAAAAAAAACAAATTACATACCCATTGAAACATTAAGGGGGTTATTTATCAAAGTCTGAATTTATCTCAATATTTTCTGCTACAAACTCCAATCAAATCCGCTCTGGTTTTTTATGCTTATTTATTATTACATTTTCCCAAAAATTTGCTTTGCGGGAAAAAAATCAGATTTTCACAAATTTTTCAGACATTTTCACCTGACTTTCACGATTTGCAACCGAAAACTCAGTAAACTTCGGGTATAAAAATCATTGGGACTTCTCACATTGACTTATATGCAACCTCGACAAGTCTTAGATGCCGGATTTTCTGATAAAGACTTTTCCATCCTCTGGGTTTAATAAATTCTGTAAAATTTGTGATTTTTAAAAAAAATCACAAATTTTTCGTGATTTATGCATTCGGAGTTTAGTAAATAACCCCCTAAATATACCCAAAAGGATTGTTTTGCCCCAATATGGATCCATGCAGCCTATTTGGGATCAAATTCAAGGAACTTCTAAAGTATCTTTTCAACCATAAAGGATCGCCCCTATAGGATTTAGGGTTAAAATTCAGCTTTCTTTTCAAAGTAATTAAAAACATTAAAAATCACTGGCTCCATATGCTCATTATTATAGTTTGTGATTAAGGACCCTGTGGATCTGAAAAACATTAGGAGCTTATGGACAGTGAGACAGGGGTCTAGCAAAGGTTAGGAAACAGGTGAGTCAATAGTCAAAAGTGTTCAAAGCTAGTAAGTAAGTTTATGTCAGTTCATTTTTGTACATAGATCAACTTTAAGAAAAATACCCCCCCACAAAAAAAGTCCTAGCTTTGTATACTAGCATTCCTTACATTTCCATTCCCCATTTTAGCTGTCATCAGTAAATCTTTCATTCTTATTAAAACTTTATTTTGCTGTCAAGCTTATACTAAGAATATGAAAATCTCAACTTTAGATAACACATTAAAATAACAGGGCAGAAGAAACCTCCTAGATTGCTAACAGAACAAAAATGTGACAAACAAAATGCCAATGTAATAGAGAACTCAATGTCAGGATTTCTGCTTTCACCTTTCGGCCACATTCTGCCTTGTCTTTGATCTAATAGGCCTGTCCATTTCCAAGCCTAATCCTGTTTGCAGATATACAATATGAATCATGTTGTGGGGTGCTATCTTTTGTTATCTAAAGCAAGCAAGGCCCTTGAGACAAAATACTAATAAAGATATTTCTCTTCAAGAACTTCTTATTGCAGTGAAATATAATGTATTTCTAGACTTCGTGCAATAAATACTATAGTCAAGAAAGACTGAACCACTGTACTTTTAAATAATACACAGAGAGATTTTTGCACACAAATCTTACTAGTATTGAAAATAATGATGCGTTATACACAACTTTCTGCAGTAAATAAGGATTATTTTTAAAAGTGAAGCACTGTATAAACCGCACAAACAGTTCTAGCAGTTACTGTAAGCAGTCATTAAGGCCTGTTAGTCTCGGCAGCAGAAGCTGATCAGGACAAATGGTGCCTGTGCTTTGTTGAGTTTATTGTGAAAGGGGAGACTAATTGCTTTTTTCCGTTATAGTTATAGTTTTACGGTACATGTCCAGAATTCAGAATAATGTTAAATACTCTGTAATGTTATTGTTTGCAAGGAGTTTCTTATATCCTTAGTCATCTTCTTTAGTCGACGATTTGCTCCATTCAGAGCCCCCACATATAATGGAGTGTGTAATAAAGTATATGCATAATATATGGTGACGTGGTACTTTAAGATATTCTTAAAAAACAAATACATTGGCAAATCCAATGATTTAATAATACACCAGTCCAATATCACTCAATGAAGTTCAAAATAAATGTTTTAAAGGAAAACTTAACAAAAGAAGTAGGCCCAGGGCAACCACAGCCTTTAGCAGTTAAGATATGTGCCTGTGAAGATGCCCCAGTAGCTCCCCATCTTCTTTTCTGCTGGTTCACTGCACATGCTCTGTGCTGCTGTCACTTATGGAGCTTAGACATCGACTCACAATATACTGAATATACGTTATATACTGTAAATGTCACAATATAAAGGAGGAAAACGGGTTTGTGTTGTCCATGTCTTTTTCCTGTAATGCATATTCTCTTTTAGGCTCCTTGCCCTTTATTTTAAGCCACAGTTTTACTTCTGAAAGTGAATTCAACATTTCGGAGGGAATAAACCCTTTTTTAGTCAGGCTATTCTTTGATGTTTATACTGTATGGTGATGTGAAGTCAAATATCCAGGATTTTAGAATTCAAGACTCCTTTGACAAGAATAAATCCCACTAAGGATGCTGGGAGTTCACATGTGCTGCCGGGCAATGACTCTGAAATTCGCTTTGTCTTGTTAATGACCGTATAAGCTGTTTTTCCAGCTTATCACAACATGGCATCCATCATAAATCTGCTTGGACTTCTTAAATTGCTTTATAACTAGCAGCTATAGAAAACTGTTAGCAGATAACACCGTGCCATTTTCTCCCAGGAAAAAGCATGCTGAGAGAGCATTAGAGGTTTGTAATTTCTACGAAAAAGGTATCACTTTGATGTAACTCTTATCAATAGCACATCCTGCTTACTGCAGAGAAAATGAAATGAGCAACCTCACTCAGTGTGACAGGAGGCATATTGTCTTCAGCTCATTACACTTCCACCACTGCTGTCGTATATTCTTTTCTGCCAAATAATATCTTTTTTGGCTATGTGCTGTTCCGTAATTTCCCTTTATATATAAATTGTATCCGGTGAGAGTGCAATATGCAAGCGCTGCAAATACAGACGCTGTTTAAAATCTGATGCCAAGTACCTTTTAGAATCACAGGAGTAGAACTATTCCCCATTGGGCCCTTAGAGCAACTGACATTAAAATCAAGGTCTAGTATATTAAATGGCAAGCTATTTTGGGAAAGCGCTTTGTGGTGAACTTTTATATTTGCTGATTCAAAGTAATTTGCCAAAGGCAATACAATTCACAGAAATCAGGTGGCTTTCACAGGCCAGTTCACTGCTTTCAGGCACTTGATGATGCGAATGATATTATTAAACTGTGGCCCTTCAGTTTTGTGAGTGTCAGCAAATCCCATGTGCAAACATGAAAATAAGGTCTCGGCTGGGTTATGCGGTCACACCAGGACACTGTATAACAATAGAAAAACATTTATGCTTAGATTATAGGTGATTATTTGGAATAAATATAGAATGGGATCATGTTTCCCAAATGGGAAAATTATCCCTTTCTAAACCACTGGACCATTTTTTAGTTGAAACAACTGAGAAAAGTAAAACTCTTACAGGTATTGGATCTGTTATCCAGAATGCTCAGGACCTTCATACTGTACCTTAAGTCTACTAAAAAATCATTTAAACATTAAATAAACCCAAGAGGATTATTTTGCCTCCAATAATGATTAATTATATTTCAGTTTGGATCAAGTACTAGCTACTGTTTTATTATTACAGAGAAAAAAAATCATTCTTAAAAATTTGAGTTATTTGGATAAAAAAGGAGTCTATGGGAGATGGCCTTCCTGTAATTCGGATAACAGATCCCATACCTATGTAAACTAAAGAAAAGAAAGACTTTAAAGGAGAACTAAAGACATAGGATAGAAATGTTGTACATTATGTTTTGGGCTACAATACCAGCTCAAGGCAACCACAGACTTTTAGCAGTGAAGATCTGCACTTTCACATTCTAATAAAGTAAATAACATTAACAGCTCCATTTTGCTGATGCTATGTCACACTTCAATACTTAACACTTCAGTTTATTTTAAATCCATGGACTTGTCAGAGTTGCTAGCACGTGAAAGAGGCCAAAGATCTTATAATTCTTTTCCATATTGTAGCTGTGTTTTTGTTCTTATTTAAAGGGGAACTCCGGCTTCCAAACCGAAATTTGATAAAGAGGCCCAAATAACACAGAAACCTCTAATATACCAATCACAACTACCCATTTCTTCAAAAAGTATGAATAAATGCCATTTTCTATGCTGAAATCCAGCTGTTTAACAGTTCTTCTCTTTTTGCATCATTTGAAATCCTGGCAGGGAAGGAGGAATAAACACTGATGTTACAAATTGTAACAACTTCTCCACAGATTACAGACAGCATGCAGGAACTACATAACCCAAAATGCATTGCACTGTGACATTCCATTCCTTATTGAAATCACGTGTGCAGGGAATTGTGGGGGTTTGGAGGATGCAGGCTGAGGACAGATTGCTGCTGAAACTGTAAGGGCCAGAAGGCGCAGTAGGAGTGTGTACCAAGGAGGAGGCAGGTAGCCAGCCGATATCGAAGTACACAGGGATGAGACAAGAGAATGGTCGAAGTCCAGGCAAAGTTCAGTTCAGGCAGCGAAGGTTCAATCCAGGAAAACAGGCAGAAGTCGGTAGGGATGTAGCGAACTGTTCGCCCGCGAACTAGTTCGCGCGAACTTCGACCGTCCGCGTCCGCCGAATGTTCGCGAACGCTTGGGAACGTTCGCATTTTGAGTTCGCGTTCGATTCGAATACAAGTCGTTCGACCATTCGACCATTCGAATTCCTTCGATCGCTAAAAATCGAACGATTTCCATTCGTTCGAACGATTGTAAGCATTCGATCGAATGAAAATCCTTCGATCGAATGGCTTCGATTGTTCGATTCGAATGAAAATCCTTCGATCGAACGATTAAATCCTTCGATCGTTCGATTCGAACGATTTTAGCGGGTGTTCGAAGTTCGCAAACTGTCCGCGAACGTTCGCATTTTTTGCCGGTGTTCGCGAACGGCGTTCGCGAACACCAAATCAGCAGTTCGCTACATCCCTAGAAGTCGGTACACAAGAATCAATAAGCAGAAATCACAACCAGGAATACACGAAGTAAGACCTATACTTGGGCAATGATAGTAATGTCCTGTGGCTTAATATAGGCAGATTTTGGCGCCAATTGGGCGCAATGGCGTCATCACGCTGGTTCCGGCGTCATGACGTTTTGACGCCGACGCACGTTCTGACGCCGGCGACCATTCCGTCGCCGGCGACCAATCGGCAGACGGGAAGAAGCGGGCGTCATCAAGCAGCGACCAGCAGGATCCACATGGTGAGAGCGGGGGTCGCCATTTTGGACGCCGTCGTCATCTTGGACGCCGTCGCCATCTTGGATTCCATCCATATCTATTACAGTACCCCCTTCCTCAGGGGGGGCCTCAGGACCGCCATGACTGGGACTGGAAGGAAATTGCTTATGAAACTTCCGGATCAGATAAGGAGCATGCACATCGGAATCCTTCACCCAGGAGCACTCCTCCGGACCGAAGCCTTTCCACTCTATGAGATACTGCAGCATGCCCCTGGAAACCCGGGAATCCAGAATCCTCTTGACTTCGAATTCCTGATGTCCGTCCACCATGACTGGAGGGGGAGAAGAAGAAGAAGAAGAAGAAGTAGTTGCAGGTTTGAGGAGGGAAGCATGAAATACATTGGGAACTCGCATCTCAGGAGGAAGTTGAAGACGCACCGCCACAGGATTAATAATTTCGATAACAGGAAAGGGACCGATGAATTTCGGACCAAGCTTGGGAGTGGGTACTTTGAGATGAATGTTCCGTGTGGATAACCAAACTTTATCACCAATGCTATACAGAGGAGATGAGATCCTTCTTCTATCGGCGAATCTTTTTTGTGACAGGGAGCTTTTCTCTAAATTGACTTTGGTGGAGAGCTAAATAGCGAGCATGTGAGCAGCTTGATCGTTGGCAGCAGGAACGTTAGTAAGAAGAAGGTCCTGAGGAAATGCAATGGGATTCAGACCGTATACACAAAAGAATGGGGACTTCTCAGAGGAAGCATGCATGGAGTTATTATGAGCGAATTCAGCCCATGGGAGTAGATCCGCCCAGTCATCTTGACATAAGGACACATGGCAGCGAAGAAATTGTTCCAGTGCTTGATTTACCCTTTCTGCAGCTCCATTAGATTGGGGGTGGTAGGCGGAAGAAAATTGAAGAGAAATGTGCAGAGCCTTGCATAACGATCTCCAGAACTTAGAGACGAATTGGGAACCTCTGTCGGACACTATTTCAGCCGGAAGTCCATGAAGACGAAAGATATGTTGGATAAATAGTTTGGAGAGTTCTTGAGCAGTAGGCAATTTGCGTAGAGGAATGAAATGAGCCATTTTACTGAACCTGTCAATCACGACCCAGATGACCGTATGCCCCAGGGAGACAGGGAGATCCACAATGAAATCCATCGCCAGATGAGTCCAGGGACGAGATGGAATGGGTAACGGCAGCAGAAGATCTTTAGGAGGAGAGCGACTGGACTTGGAGGTAGCACAAATGGAGCAGGCAGAAACAAAGTTCTTAACATCTTGCCGGAGAGAGGGCCACCAAACCAGACGAGACAGAAGTTCTGTGTTTTTCTTGATCCCAGGATGACCAGCCTGTTTGGAGCAATGGGTTTGAGACAAGATGGAGTGGCGAAGTTCTGGAGGAACGAATGCGAGTCCCAAAGGGGTATCGTCAGGAGCAGAGGTTTGAGCCGAAAGTAACTGAGAAGCTATGGTGGGAAGTAAAGCGGCAACAATTTTAGTAGAAGGCACAATGGGTTCGGGATCTTCAGAACACATACCTTCAGGAAGGAAGCTTCTAGACAGGGCGTCGGCTTTCTTGTTCCGGGAACCCGGGCGGAAAGAAATAACAAAGTTGAACTTGGAGAAGAAGAGCGCCCACCTAGCTTGTCTGGGATTAAGACGTTTGAGGGACTGTATGTATTCTAGGTTCTTGTGGTCAGTGAAGATAGAGACAGGAATAGTAGAGCCTTCCAACAGATGCCTCCATTCTTCTAATGCCAATTTGACGGCCAACAACTCTCGATTTCCCACATCATAGTTTTGTTCAGACGAAGAAAACTTTTTAGAAAAGAAGGCACAGGGATGTAATTTCCCATCCTGTGAGGATCTCTGAGATAAAACAGCCCCGGCTCCGATGTCGGAAGCATCAACCTCGATGAAGAAGGGTAGTAGAGGGTCTGGATGTCTGAGGATAGGGGCAGAAGAAAAAGAGTCCTTGAGGGTTTTGAAGGCTTCTAAGGCTTCAGGGGACCAACATCGCGGCTTCCCCCCTTTCCGAATAAGGGACAGGATGGGGGAGATCTTGGAAGAGAATCCTCTGATAAATTGCCTATAATAATTGGCGAAACCAATAAACCTCTGAATTGCTTTGGTGCAGGTGGGGAGAGGCCAGTCTTGAATTGCAGAAACCTTTGCTGGATCCATCTTGAAACCTTGTTGGGAGATTATATACCCCAGGAAGGGGATAGAGGAAACTTCGAAGGAGCGCTTTTCAAGCTTAGCAAAAATGTTATTCTTTCTCAATCGGGATAAGACTTCCCGCACCTGGAGTCGATGTTCGAAGAGGTTTGAAGAAAAGACGAGAATATCGTCCAGGTAGACAACAACACTAAGGCCCAACAAGTCCCGGAAGATGTCGTTGACCAGCTCTTGGAAGACTGCAGGAGCGTTACAAAGTCCAAAGTGCATCACGAGGTACTCGTAATGCCCATCGCGAGTATTAAATGCAGTCTTCCATTCATCCCCTTCCGGAATCCGAATAAGATTGTAAGCACCACGAAGATTTAATTTGGTGAAGATGCTGGCACCCTTCAGTTGGTCAAACAATTCGGATATAAGAGGTAAGGGGTAGCGATTCTTTATAGTGATCTTGTTCAACCCTCGGTAATCAATGCAGGGTCGCAGACTGCCATCTTTTTTTTCAACGAAGAAGAATCCCGCACCAGCAGGGGAGGAAGAAGGACGAATAAAGCCTCGTAGGAGGTTTTCTTGGATGTATTCCTTCATCGCTGCCGTTTCGGATGGAGAGAGCGGATAGATACGTCCCCGGGGGGGCATGGTGCCAGGAAGGAGGTCGATAGGGCAGTCATACGACCGGTGAGGGGGAAGTGTCTCAGCAGATTTTTTATTGAAAACATCAGTGAAGTCTTGGTAAGCAGGAGGGATGAAGGGTTTAGGGACCACAGAAGAAACCTTGACAAGAGGCTGAGCCGGCAGACAGTTATGTTGACAAAAGGAGCTCCAACGACAGATTTGGGTTGCGGACCAGTCAATGACCGGATTATGAATACGCAACCAGGGGAGTCCTAGAACCACTGGAGTAGACGGGCAGTCAATCAAAAGTAGAAATGAAAGTCTCTCAGAGTGCAGAGTGCCCACCTTGAAGGACAGTTCTTGCGAGGACTTGAAAATGAACGCAGAAGAGAGGGGTTGATCATCAATGGCTAAGACTCGGAGAGGTACAGCCAGGGTTTGCAGAGGAATAGAATGACGTTCCGCAAAGACTTTATCCAGGAAATTCCCAGCTGCGCCGGAATCAAGGAAGGCGTGGGTAGATATGATATTTTGGAAGCAAGCTGGATCTGTACAGGAAGAAGGAATCGATGAGCAGAGGATTGGGGAGATTGAATGATTCCGCCCAGGTAAGTTTCCCCAAACTTACCTAGGCGTTGGTGTTTCCCGACTTCACAGGACATTCGTGGGCGAAATGGGCTTTGCCTCCACAATATAAACAAAGTCCTGCAGCCCTTCTCCGCAACTTTTCCTGTTCGGAAAGACGAGCACGACCAATCTGCATGGGCTCTTCAGCGGGAGCGGGAGAAGGAACCATAGTCGAAGAAGAGGACGCCACGGAGCTTGGAAGAAATGGCCTCTGGAAACGAGGAGCCAAAGGAGGTTGAGCCTTCCTCATGCGTTCTTTGACAGCTTGGTGTTCCCTCTGTCGGGTATCCACTTTGACTGCCAGGGCAACGAGATCCTCCCAACGTGAGGGCATTTCACGGGAGACTAGATCGTCCTTAATGCGCATAGACAGCCCATTATAAAAGGGAGCATGGTAACTGTCATTATTCCAGCTGGTTTCAGCGACCAATGTGCGGAATTCAATTGCGTATTCAGGAACGGAACGTGTCCCCTGGCGAATCTGGAATAGGCGTGAGGAAGCTGACGCTGCCCGACCAGGAGCATCAAAAACCGTGCGTAATTCACGGAAAAAGGCCTTGGAGTCATCGATTAGGAGATCCTCCTTCTCCCATAGCGGTGATGCCCATTCCAATGCTTTACCCGTGAGGCGAGTAATGATGTACCCCACCTTTGCGCGTTCAGAGACAAATTGATGGGGAAGCAAAGTAAATTGGATCTCACACTGATTTATAAAACCTCTACAGGGGTGAAGAGGGGTGGAGCCGGAATGCGAGGTTCAGAGACATGGATCGGGGCCACAGGAATCATAGCTGAGGCATCAGCCGGAGCCTGGATCGTGGGGGAGAGAGCCGACAGCTTCTCCAAAATGGCTTCTAGGGCCTGACCGAAGTGAGACTGCTGGGCTTCGTAGGCCTCCATGCGAGAGGCGATTCCTCGGAAAGCTCTCCCGAAGTCAGGCTGAGCAGGGGCCTCCTCAGACGGGTCCATGGCCCAAGTATACTTTAAGGGCCAGAAGGCGCAGTAGGAGTGTGGACCAAGGAGGAGGCAGGTAGCCAGCTGATATCGAAGTACACAGGGATGAGACAAGAGAATGGTCGAATTCCAGGCAAAGTTCAGTTCAGGCAGCGAAGGTTCAATCCAGGAAAACAGGCAGAGGTCGGTACACAAGAATCAATAAGCAGAAATCACACCCAGGAATACACAAAGTAAGACCTATACTTGGGCAATGATAGTAATGTCCTGTGGCTTAATATAGGCAGATTTTGGCGCCAATTGGGCGCAATGGCGTCATCACGCTGGTTCCGGCGTCATGACGTTTTGATGCCAACGCACGTTCTGGCGACGGCGACCATTCCGTCGCCGGCGGCCAATCGGCAGACGGGAAGAAGCGGGCGTCATCAAGCAGCGACCAGCAGGATCCACATGGTGAGGGCGGGGGTCGCCATTTTGGACGCTGTCGCCATCTTGGACGCCGTCGCCATCTTGGATTCCATCCATATCTATTACAGAAACAAAGTAAAAGTAGTCAGCCAGCTTAGCAAAGTAGTCAGACAGAGCAGCAGGAGAGCAGGGGGATAGGCTTAGTGAACTGTTCCAAACTATTATAAATCAAGAAAAGTTTGCATATTTTGTAAATCATGTATAGTGCAAAATTCCTTGAAATTATGTTTACTTTTCAAAAAGCTCAAGTTATGTTTTTGTGGAGTTCCCCTATAAGGTTTAAGTCGACCTTAAAATGTAGAATATTGCAAATGGTAATGTTCTGAATGTTCTTTTATTTATTTATTTTTTTAATCTGTTTCCTCTTTTGCTCCTTTTCCAAGTAAATGTTGCAATTATATGTAGTAAAAGAGCAAAGTTTGCCCAGTTCCATTAACCCATACCAACCAATCAGTTTTTAGATTCGTAAATGCTACCTGCTGACTGGGAGCTATGGGTAACTAGACCAATAGCAAGCTTTGCACATTATTGCAATCCCCCTTTAAACATTGGATTGACTTCTAAAGTCACTACAGAAAACAACCTAATTTTGAGGCAAGGAAATTATTATTAATTCTATTCCTGAAATGTTTATTCAGGTCTGTTACTACTCTAACATCATACCAAATTGGATAGAACAGGTTTCCATATATATATAGGTATGGGACCTGTTATCCAGAATGCTTGGGACCTGGGGTTTTCCAGATAATAAATTTTTCTGTAATTCAGATCTCCATACCTTCAGTCTACTAAAAAATTATATAAACATAAAATAAACCCAATATGCTGGTTTTGCTTCCATTGAGGATTAATTATATCTTAGTTTGGATCAAGTACAATGTACTGTTTTATTATTAGAGAAAAAAGGAAATCATTTTTTAAATTTGAATTATTTCATTATAATGGAGTCTATGGACTTTCTGTAATTCAGAGCTTTACACCAGGAAAGCAGACTCCTACTGGAAACCCAGGGGCATATTATTATTAACCATTATTTATCTATTATTATTAACCATTATTTATCTAATAATCCCTGTGCTTGCCATCACTAAATAAAGCAATAATATGGCTCACTACACAACCCCCAAATGCCAACATCAGCTTTCCAAGACCAATTTTGTTACTGAAGGCCAAGTTATTAATTTTACAGCAGTAAAACTGAAGAATTAGATGCAAGAGGTGACTTTCAGGGACCTTTCATCTTGCTGTTAAAGAGCCCACGAAGGGCACTATTCTGAGATGCTTATTAAACGCTAAGGAAACAACTCCCATAGCAACTCAGTTTTGTTGTTATTTTTCTTTTTAATGTTTCTTTTTCAATGATGCATCATTTTTCTCAAGGGGATGCAGAACGACGAAGATGATGGATTATGGATACGATGACGAAACAAACAACTGTGTCCTTTGAACAGTTTTTACTGTTGTCTCGGGGATAATTTTAAGGATCAATATTGTGTGTATACCCTATGTAAGGTGAGATTGAACTGGGGAATGACAAACGGGTTCCTAGCAGTTCAATCTTTTATAGTATTTGTTAAAATAATGATTTATAATGATGATTTATTATTATTTATTTACAGAAATGTTCTAACAAAATTACATCTTCAAATCCTTACTCCTTAATATCTATTGCATGTGGCAGAAAAAGCCAAAAGTTATTTGTCCCAGAGCAGAAAATCAATTATGTCTAAAACCCTTAATAATGCAACCAGTAAAATTAATGGAGGAATGATAAATAAGCCCATATACTCCATGACATCATTTCATATCCTATCAGACACATATCTAGTAGAAGTAAATCTAAAACAACTGGACTGGCTGAGTATCATTGAAGACGTTTCACTACTCATCCGAGCAGCTTCTTCAGTTCAACTCACTGGTACAGGAAATCCTCATCTTAAAAACGCTTCCACTAATCAATCACAATGGCAATTGTAACAAGACAATAGACAGGTGTTACATGCCAATATACTTCACACCTCCATTCATGCAACTCTCACAAGTTGTTTTTTTTTTTTTAGACAGCAATAGACAGTAAAGGCTAAAGGGATAGATTTATCAAAATGTGAGATTGTGTTTTTCTTGAATTGCAAGAAAACTCACCAAAAAACCACCAATATACTCAAGAATATATATTTGAAAACTTGAATTGATTTTTTTTTCAGAAAATCCAAACATTTACATTAAAAAACATAGCAAATAAAAGCTGTTGAGTTTCTACAGCAGTCAGTGGGAATTGTTTCAGAAAATTTCAAGAGACTTTATTAACTTTTTTGATTAATTTGAGCAATTCAAGTTTTTTCTTGTTGTTCACCCTGAATCGAGTTTCCTCCATTCGAGTGAGTTCATTTGAGGTATAAAAAACCTCACAAACCTCGACTTTTGACAAATAACCTCCTTTCTGTTGTGCAGCTACCTAGTTTGGAAATATACCAGTAATCCGGTTGTTATGCTCCAATTTACACTGTAATAAAATTGTAGTCTCATAGAGCAATAGCTTTTTGGTTTCTGGGGCAGAACAGAAGAATTAATAATTCAAACACTACAAAAAATAAGCCCAATATAAAAGTTGCACATTATATAACAAACATAAAGTTCACTAGGTGAAGTTGAAGTTGGTGAAGGCGAAGTCCTTCTTAGTATAGCTCATCACTTTAAAGGACAAGGAAAGTTTAAAATAGAATAAGGCTAGAAATGCTGTATTTTGTATACTAAACATAAGCATGAACTTACTGCACCACAAAGCCTAACAAATGATTTATGCTTTCAAAGTTGGCCACAGGGGGCTGTCATCTTGTAACTTTGTTAAACATCGTTGCCTGACCCTGACCCTGCACATGCTCAGTGTGGTCTGGGCTGCTTATGGATCGTCATAAACAAAGCTGCTAGAATTCTGCATGGCTGGTAAGTAAGGCGGGGGCTCCCCCTGCTGTTCATAAGTATGATTGTTTCCATGCTCAGCAGTTAGGGAGGGACCATCTGACAGTTCCTATCTACAGGAGTAAATTAAGGGAGAATTTCACTCCATACAGTCAGGTTTCTTATAAAAACAGTACACATTTTTTTAATTAAAGTATATTGGAGATAGGTTTCTTTTTCATTAAAGAAAGTAAAAATGTGATTTTATTTTTTTACCTTTCCTTGTCCTTTAAAGACATAATTTAAATGTTAAAGAAGATAAAATAAAAGGCCAAGAACTAGAGATGGTTGAAAATGTATTGAAGTCAATGGGCGTCAAAAAATGTTTGACAATTTTTATGTACAGGATTATTTTGTCCAAATGCATTAAAGGCAATGGGCATCCAAATAATTTTGACACACGACAATTTCTATGCGAGCGACAATTTTCTTTGTCACATTCGCAGATTTTTGGCTGTGAATCCATGCCTGGCGAATTTATTCACCCATCACTACCTAGCACTTCTTTGCAGAAGAAATAAAGTAATCCATACATTTCTTGCAATGGTTTGTTTGTAAATAGACATATGAAGGCTTCTGTAGCTCCAAGCTTTAATTACTTGTTAACAAAATAGAAGAAAAGAAGTTAGCTCTTATTGACTTACCATTAGCAACATTTGATTCAGCATGGCTGATATGTTTTATTGATTGTTTTAGGGAGTTTGCAGAGTTATTAAAACTTTCTGTGTGTTGCATTTTCTCGAGACATATACACAGATTTCACAGTATTGATGGTTCTAGTTTCACTATGTTGAGTCGACACAATGACACAGCTGATTTCATTCACATCACATAATAGCTTTCAGGAAGTTTATTTGTTTGATTATATTAACATTCATAATGATGTATTTCTACTTTAAATGTGATTATCTCTGCAGCCCTGTGTAAAATATAAGATGAAGCTATAGAATGCAAACAAGCATTGTAAATTGGCAAACTTGGAAAACTTTGTAACTAAAAGTGTCTTTTTTATTAGCGTTATGGTTCAGTTGTGCAAAACAGGTTTTCCCAGGGGACTATATGTTGGAGTGCTGGTATTAAATTTTTGTAATTTGATATATTGTCCAACGAGGTCGCACACCATGGTATAAAAGTTCAAAACATAGCGTTTATTTTGTAAGCATAAAAACAGTCAAAGTAAGCTTAAATATACTCATCCATGTGGAGATCTATGCAACGTTTCGGGTGCTTGCTGCTCCCTTTCTCAAGCTGATCTCCATGAAATGCTGAGACTACAATTCCCAGAAGCTCGTTTAAGCCCTGTGGCGTCCCATGTGGTCAGGATGACGTCACCCTTGTGCGTAGCAGCGCGGTGTAAGAACAAACATTAATACACAGGTGACAACGTCAGCGTGACCATGCGGTGCCGTAAATTCCCTCACCATGGACGTTTCAACAGTGGCCACCATTTTAGAAATGGGCTCATTGTTCTTTCAATACACATTAAATGGAAGAATGACAAAGAATGATCATGATTATGAATATCTTTGAAGGAATAACACAAATTCATGCATAAATACATAAATAGACAAATATTATGGACATCTCAAACTAATCCTTGTTGAGGCCCAATGGGCTCAGGGTTTTTTAACCTATGTATCCATTGGACTTCTGTCTTTTTCAATAGGAGAACCCTATCACCTCCCCTTCGAGGCTAAGGCACCTGCTGGATAACCCTAAATTTCAAATCCTCCGATGTGTGTCTATTTTCTATGCAATGTTTAGAGACTGGCAAATTGACCTTGGATCTATTGACCGTGGATCTATGTTGTGAAAATCTATCCCTTACTTTTTGAGTGGTTTCACCCACATATAAAAGATTACAGGGGGCATATTAACATATACACTGCAAAGCTCGTATCACAGCTATAATGACCGCGGATTTTAAACTCCCTATTCATTGTTGGATTGGTAAAGGTTGCTCCAGTTAGAACATAGCAGCATTGTGCACACCCCCTGCATTGAAACATGCCTTCGTTTTGGGGCCCCATAAAGGTGTATTGTCTAGGTGAAGGTGTTATTTCTGCCTGTGTGACTTTTTTGCCTATATCACATCCCTTTCTGAACGACATCATAGGTTTTTGTTCAAATTCTGAAATTGTGGGATAAGCATCCTTCAACAGATGCCAGTGCTTGCATAAAATGTGTCGAAAATTATCACTTTTGAGTGAGTGGTATTGCTTAACAAAAACCAAGCACTGCCTGTTTTCGGTTTTATTTCTATTTGATGTTCTCTTCAAATTCTCTCTGGCTTTAGATAAGCTAGTATCCAAAGTTTCTTGTGGGTAGCCTCAGTCTGATGGTTTACTTCTCATTTTTGCTAGATCCTATTCTAATTGGGCTGGCTCATTTGTAATGCCATGTACCCTAGTGAATTGGCTAGTAGGTATGGGTTTCTTCACTGCTGCTGAAATGAAAAGCTTCTATATGATAGTAACTGATTAGGATCTGTTGGCTTGGTAAATATTTTAGTTGCAACCCTGTTTTGTGAATGTGTCACTGTAACATCCAAAAAAGCAATTTCTTGGAGACTAGCATTCATAGTGAATTTTATATCGACATGGACTTCATTGATTGCATCACGGAAAGAAGCCAAGTCGCCCCGCCATATGAGGAACATGTCATTGATGTACTGCCACCAAGCCAAACAATGGCTGGCAAAGAACGGCACTCACAGGACTTGCTGAATCAATCTTCCAAAGGTTTATTTTGCTCAACATTTCAGTTCCCCTACTTATCTGCAATTTAATAGTATTTTACCATTAAGATGTGTAACTTGTGAGTCTCAGTAGAAATAGATACTGTATGTTATATAATACTTTGATGGGGCCCTCTATAGACATGCATATGACAACGTTTGTAGTGCATGTCGCACAGTATCATAACATATAATCAGTTTTTTATGTGGACACTTTTTCACTTTTATATAATATTTAAATTTAATTTATATTTATGAAATTATGGCCTATGCATTTTATAACAACTCTTTACACCCTTGGAGGTTTTGAGTAAATTGTTTATTATACATGTTCTGGCACTTTATACATACAGGCCACATATTGCACTGTTCACTTTAAAATTTAAATCAACGAATGGGTCACTTCCTGTGTCAACTCATGAGGGGTGTGTATATATTCTGTGGATTGTTTGCAACATGTTTACCTTGAGAAAGGTAAACATGGTTCACTAAAAACCCTGGTATTGCTGGTCTTTTCTATGCATATGTAATTTTTACCTTGCACCCAGGTTGTAATTTTGAATGGAGTGATGTCCATTACTACACGATATATATAAATTATAATATATATTAAATTATAATGAACCAATGACCAATTGAAAATTGCTTAGAATTAGCCGTTTTATAACATTATAAAAGTTAACTTAAAGGTGAGCCAACCCCTTTAAGTACATTGGCACACAAGATTATTTAGAGTGTTATGTCACCCAAGTAATTTTCAGCTCAGTGAGTGGGTAAGAAATGTTCAGAATCACAACCCATTCATTTCTATAGCAATTCATAAGTATAGCTGATTATTGCTTGCTTGCTTTCAAGCAATAATCACCTGACTTATGGGTGCATTGCAGTTGTACTACAAAAATGAAAAAAGATCCACTGGAGAGCTAAGTCAGTGCTCTATAGTGTTACATTTGTAACCCAATACTTATATGAAAGTGTAGTATTCACTAGACACAAATTATCTCAGAGATGAGCCATCACAGACTTAGTGGAGGAAGGGTGTTGCAGAACTTCAACCACCAGGTTAATTAAATCATTTTGGCACCAGTGTTTCAAATGATAATCTTTATTAACAGGAATGTAGCACAACCCCCAGAAGGTTAGCAAATGGTATAAATATTCATAATTTACTCATGTGATTTATGGTACAAATATTCATCATTTACTCATGTGATTTACCGCTCAGGGTTACTGATCAGTCAGTAGATTGAGTCAACTCAGAAGTGTCCAGTCCTAAGTATCAGGGCCTTCAAGTGGAAACTAGACGTGCTACAGTAGTCCCCAAATCTGTACAGTCCAATTCCTAATCTATGGGTTGAACACCCAGGACTGCTAATCCTTTTAATTTTCTTCAGTGGAGCTTCAGGTTGTTCACTAGCTAACCTGAATCTATCTCTTACTCGTGGATTGATCTACTGTCTGACAGAACTAACTTCAAACTATCTACACCTACTGCAAACTGTCTACACCTACTGCAAACTATCTACACCTACTGGGCCTACCTCTGCCCAGGCTCTGACCTGCATTCACCTTACAGGAAGGAGGAATCCATAGAAAGAGCCCAAGCACACATCAACTTCCCCTTTTAAAGACTGTGTTATTCACAGCACCCTACATGACTGTAAAATGGAAGACCATTCTCCTATGAAAATGGATACTTGTTGGCAAGAAATAGTTTATTTGTAGGTGTTTCATAAAAAAATATTCTCCAGGTTGTACAGATTATACTTATATCTAAAATGTGTTAGTCTAGAGCAGGGGTCCACAACCTTTTATACCTATGAGACACATTCAAAGGTGAAATGAGTTGGAGAGCAACACAAGCATCAATAAAATTCATGGGGATGCCGAATAAGGGCTGTGATTTGCTATTTGGTAGCCCCTATAAGGACAGGCAGTCTAAAGCAGGCTCTATTTTGGCAGTAAGCCTGGTTTTGACGCTGAAGAATCTTGCCTCCAAGCCAAGAATTCAAAAATAAGAATCTTTTCTGAAGCCACTGGGAGCAACATCCAAGGGGTTGGTGAGCAACATATTGCTCATGAGCCACTGGTTGGGGATCACTGGTCTAGGGAATGAGTCAAGGGATTGAACTGGGCCATTGTAGGACATTCAATGTTTGTTTTTGAGCCACTTATTAGTTACTTTGGATTCGATTTCACTTAAAACTTAATTTTTTTCACACTGAAAAACTTTAGTTTGCAAGAATTCACACCATTTGCACCATTCATTCTTACTCCCTGCTCATCATATAGGGTCAATCATTTCAAAAATTCAACACAGCACAGTTCAGGGCAGGCCAAGATGAGTAAGCTGAATACTAATGTGGTCAGGGACAGGCCAAAGTCAGGGGCAGGCTGAGTTCAATCATAGTCAGGTCACAGGCAGGAATCGTAAGGCAGGCAGTGACCAAGTGAAGAAGAAGTCAGAGAAACAAGCTGAGTCAATACCAGACGCTTTGAATCACAAGTGCAAGAACTGGAGCTAGAAATATCACCAAACACTGTTTACTTCCATCGGCATCCTTATAAAGTCACGTTTTGGTGCCAAACGTACAGGAACAAGTGGACACAATTACGTCATACGTGATGAATGGATGTGCAAAGGAATGCATGTTCAAATAAACGAACAGACAAACACGTGCACCTTGGCACATGTGCACAGACGAGCATGCCCCCAGACGTAATAGAGCCTCAAAATTATATTAGTCTATATAAAGGATGACATGAAATAAGCCATTACTCCAAATGAACCATGCAGCACTGAAGCTTGGGCAAAAGGAGTGAAATATTTATACATTATTTGTAATTTCTAGCCATTATGAGTTAGAGGCACCTTTCAGTGACAGTATTTCTTAAAGACTTACAAGTTTTTATTTGCTTACTGTATGCACTTTAGGGAGGTCACATGCAGTTGGTGAGCTAATGGGCTACTGTGGTCCTGAAATGTTTTAAATTATGCATTTCTCATTTTTTATTTATATTTATCCATTTATGTATTTTCTTATCCAATAAAATTACTTTTTATTTGCATTGCTTAGGCTAATATTTTCAGTACAGATTCTAAGGGTAAGGAAATAAGAAGTTAATAAAATTTATATTTGAAATGTTACACCTTAGGGGTGATTTACGATGACCCCAGAATAAAGTACTAGAGCACTAACAGGCACAAAGCTACACCTGCATGCCTCCTCTGCCCAACATTCATGACTATAGTGATGCCATTCTGGAGAGCAAAAAACTGAATAAAGAGGCCCTGATGGGGAGGGTGGCTCTGATTGCATTATACACAATATAATATTCATGATACCATGATATAACTATCTCAGGTACTTCCTGTTAGTCTGTTAATGATTTATGATGCCTTAGCTTTGTTTCCCAACAGCAGCCTAAGAGCCAACTTAGCATGTGCAGTGTCACTGACACTTCAAAGATAAACTAACAGGGTCAGCAGACAGTGAACTCCTGTGGACAACTTAAATTCATAAAGGATTGATATTATTACAGCATTTCTAGCCAGATTCTTTTATAAGCACTGCATCTCCTTTAATTCCAGTTTTAGGAACCCACGGTGTCACGGCCGGCACCCAACACCAGAACAAGTGCTCGAATCCTGGGTCTGAGCTAAGCTTCACCAGTGGTGTGACCACCTTTGAGCTTCGGGAGGAGCCCTCAGCCTAATCGGGTGCCACCTGGTCTTACGAGAGGTTCAAGCAAGTGTTCTGGCAGGCAATGGGGCACGGCTGGTAGCTAGAGTCTTTGGGACCGAGGATCACGGTAACAGACAAGGATAAGGCAGAAGGATCGTCAGACAGGCTGGGTCGTGGCAGGCAGAAAGCAAGGGTCGTCAGGCAGGCAAGGGTCAAAACCGGGTATCAAGCAGGAAGGGTACAAGCAGAAGAGTAGTCGGATATCAGGCACTGGTCAGGATACAGAATTCGGGATGGTCAAGGTACAGGCTGGGTCAAACACGGATAATCAGATTCAAACAGACAAAATAGCACAAGGCTTCAGAACAGAGCACCAGAAACAAGTTCTATCACGGGCAGTTTGCTGGGAGTGGAAGTGGCCTATTTATACCTTGTTTGGACGCAAGGTTTTCGCGCCAAAATCGGCGCACACGCGTCAGGATCGACGCGCGCGGCGGTCCGCGTCAATAAAGGAAACGAGACGCGGGCGCGCACGTCCTAAGGAGGCAAGATGGTGGAACCACGAGGCGGGCGTCCCCGCGGCCGGCGTGGCGGGGCGTCCCCGCGGCCGACTTACAGCACCCCCAATCCCAGGTAAGACAGATTTCCTTACATTACCCCCCTCTCTAGGGGGGACACCGGACCCCCAGGCTTCCCAGGAAACTTTAAATGGAACTGCTTCCTAAGACGATCAGCTTGATGTCATCAACTGAGACCCAGGAGTTCTCCTCAGGACCGAATCCCTTCCACCTAGTGAGGTATTGGAGTTTGTTACGTACCATTCGGGAATCAAGGAACTCCTGGATCTCAAATTCAGGCTGACCGTCAACTTGCACTGGAGGGGGAACAGAAGTAAGGCGAGTATTAGCGGCAGGTTTAAGCAAAGAAACATGAAAAGAATCAGAAATCTTGAAATTAACAGGCAATTTAAGGCGAACAGACGAAGGGTTGATAACAGTAGTGATGGGGTAAGGACCAATGAAACGGGGACCCAGCTTAAGGGAAGGAACCTTTAACTTGATGTTTTTGGTAGAGAGCCACACCAAGTCTCCCACTTTATACTGGGGTGCTTCTCTACGTCTTTTATCAGCAGCCCTTTTCTGAGCAGAAGTAGCAGTAGACAAAGAATCATGTACCTGGGACCAAATCATGGAAAATTGTTCGACAGAGGAATTAGCGGAAGGGACAGAAGAACCAGAATTAGAGAAGGAAAAAGCTTTTGGGTGTAACCATTAACAATAAAAAACGGAGACTCCCCAGTGGAGGAGTGAGTAGCGTTATTGTAGGCAAATTCTGCCCAGGGTAGCAGTTCTGCCCAGGAAGATTGATTTTCGGACACATAACATCTTAAAAATTGCTCTAAAGACTGGTTCACTCTCTCGGTTTGCCCATTGGTTTGTGGGTGATAGGCGGTTTGAAAAAGAAAGATCGATCCCCACTAACGAGCAAAATGCGCGCCAGAACTTAGAGACAAATTGAACACCTCTGTCTGAAACAATATTACTGGGAAAACCATGCAACTTAAATATATGTTGAATAAAAAGTTCGGACAAAGTTTTGGCAGATGGGAGGTGAGGAAGAGCAATAAAATGACCCATCTTACTGAATCTATCCACCACCACCCAAATTACTGTTTTCCCCTGGGACACAGGCAACTCCACAATAAAATCCATAGAAAGATGGGTCCATGGTCTTTCAGGAATAGGGAGGGGAATCAGTAACCCTTGGGACAAATTTCTAGAAGTCTTGGAGCGTTGGCAGACAGGACAAGAATCCACAAAAGATTTAACATCTTGTTTACAGGTCGGCCACCAAGCACTTCGAGTAAGTAATGAATAGTTTTACTTACACCAGGATGTCCTGCCATCTTGGAATCATGAACCTCTCTTAGAACCTGTTCTCTAAGATCTTCAGGAACAAATAATCTCCCAACAGGAGTGTTAGAGGGAGCGTCTGTCTGAACAGGGGATAACAAAGAAGAGAGATCAGATTCCAAAGTAGCCACAATGACTTCACCCGGAATAATTGTACTACAGTCATCAGTTTCAGAATATATTGAGTCAAAGCTTCTGGAAAGAGCATCTGCCTTGACGTTCTTTGTACCAGGCCTAAACGTCAAGGTAAAGTTAAACCTAGAAAAGAACAAAGCCCACCTTGCCTGTCTGGGATTTAGACGCTTTGCTGACTCAATATACAACAGATTTTTATGGTCAGTGGTAGACCGTAACCTGGTGTTTAGCCCCTTCTAGTAGATGCCGCCATTCCTCAAAGGCCCACTTGACAGCTAATAGTTCTCTATTCCCTATGTCATAATTTGCCTCTGCAGGAAGAAATTTTCTAGAGAAAAATGCACAGGGGTGTAACTTATTAGTTATCGGTGCCTTTGAGAGAGAATTGCCCCTGCTCCCACCTCAGAAGCATCTACCTCGACTATAAAAAGGTAGTGTTGTATCAGGATGGCGGAGGATTGGGGCAGAACTAAATTCCCTTTTGAGGAACTCGAAAGCTTGGATAGCTTCCGGAGGCCACATACTGGGGTCAGTACCTTTCTTAGTAAGATTTGTGATAGGAGCCACAATAAGTGAAAAATTTTTAATGAATTGCCTATAATAGTTTGGCAAAACCTAGGAACCTTTGGGTTGCACGTAAGAATAAGGTTGGGTCCACTCCAGGACAGCTCTTACCTTGTCTGGATCCATTTCGAGACCCTTGGAAGAAATATTAAATCCCAAGAACTGTACGGAAGCAACCTCAAAAGTACACTTCTCCAATTTTGCATACAGGTTATTAGCTCTAAGCCTACGCAATACCTCACAAACATGAAGACGATGATCAGACAGATTGGCAGAGAAGATGAGGATGTCATCTAGGTAGACCACTACGTATATCCCCAGCAGGTCCCGAAAGATGTCATTGACAAACTCCTGAAACACTGCTGGGGCGTTACATAGACCAAACGGCATAACAAGGTACTCGTAGTGGCCATCCCTAGTATTAAAAGCCGTTTTCCACTCATCCCCCTCCCTGATCCGAATGAGGTTATAGGCACCCTCAAGTCAAGCTTGGAGTAGATCTTAGCATCCTTGACCTGGTCAAATAGTTCGGAGATTAATGGTAAGGGGTAGCGTTTTTTTACAGTGATTTTATTAAGCCCCCTATAATCAATACAGGGGCATAAACCACCGTCTTTCTTACCCACAAAAAGAACCCTGCCCCCGCAGGGGAACAAGAGGGCCTAATGAAGCCCCTGTCAAGATTTTCTTGTATATACTCTTTCATTGCCTGGGCTTCGGGCAATGAAAGAGGGTAGGTTCTACCACGTGGAGGAGTTGACCCAGGAACTAAATCAATAGGGCAGTCATACTGCCGATGCGGAGGTAAGGTCTCAGCTGCTCTTTTAGAGAAAACATCAGAGAAAACAGAATATGCTGTGGGTAACCCCTCAAGAGAAGTAGTGGCTACTACAGAGGGAAAACAAACCCCACTACATCCTGTACCCCATTGAGTCACCCCCTTAGAAACCCAGTCTATCAGAGGGTTATGCCTCTGGAGCCATGGTAAACCAAGAATAAGAGGAGAGGAAGCTCCCTCAATGAGGTATAGAGCTATCTCCTCACAGTGTAGATTATTTGCACACATGGAAAGATTTGTGGTCTTTTGGGAAACCACCCCTGATCCCAAGGGTCTTTTATCGACAGCCAGAATTCTCATGGGAGGATTGAGGGCAACCAAAGGAATTTTATTTTTAGCAGCGAATGCTGCGTCCAAGAAATTACCCTCCACCCCAGAATCAATGAAGGCTGACAATTTAACAGTGCCGTAGGCCAGGTTAATTTAACAGATAATAGGACCTTGGAGGCAGATTGGGGAGAGGAAACGCCTGCACCCAAATGGAGCTCCCCTTCTCCATTTAGGCTAGGGCGTTTCCCGGCCTCTTGGAACACTGATTGAGGAAGTGACCCTTCTCCCCACAATACAAACACACCCAAGAGACCGCCTCCGTGCCTTTTCCTCAGGAGTAAGGTGAAAAATGCCCAGCTGCATAGGCTCCTCCTGAGGTTGAGACACAGAGGGGTTTGACAACTTAGCACTAAAATTATGCTTATACACAGAAGAAGTACCCTGTTCCTCCCGATTTTCCCTCTGTCTCCTATCTATCTGGATAACCAGAGACATAAGGTCATCCAGACTGGTAGATAGGGGGTAATTGACCAGGCTGTCTTTGACAGATTTGGCTAGACCGATGCGAAAACTGGCTCCTTAGAGCTGCATCGTTCCAACCAGTTTCCACCGCCCACCTACGAAACTCTGTGCAGTAAATCTCCACCTCCCGTTTACCCTGGCGTAGTTTGCGAATCGCGGAATCGGCCGAAGAGGCGCGATCCGGGTCATCGTAAAGAATGGCCATAGAGCGGAAGAAAATATCTAAAGAGTCACGGGCAGGGTCAGTGGCTGGCAATCTAAGTGCCCAGACTTGGGGGTCACCCACTAATAGGGTCATTACGAACCTGACCTTTTCCTCGTCAGAGGGAAATGAGTGGGGGAAAAAGCTGAGGTACAGCTTACAGGCCTCTTGAAAAACAAAAAACTGGGTTCTGTCCCCACCAAACTTGGCAGGAAATGCAATCTTGGGTTCCTGAGGTCTGAATACAGCACCCCTATCAGGCAGGGAACCCACAGAAGGAGTAGGAACAGAACTGGCTGGCTGCTGCGAGGGTTCCAGCTGGCGTGTTAGGTTATGGAACCCCTGGAGCAAATAGTTCTGCTTTTGCTCCTGCTCCTCCATACGTTGCAGTAGAGTAGTTAGCAACAAGCTCGGAAGAAGATGGAAGTGGAGCAGCGGCAGCAGCTTCGGTGTGATCGTCGTCCTCCATGGCCCGTGATAATGTCACGGCCGGCACCCACACCAGAACAAGTGCTCGAATCCTGGGTCTGAGCTAAGCTTCACCAGTGGTGTGACCACCTTTGAGCTTCAGGAGGAGCACTCAGCCTAATCGGGTGCCACCTGGTCTTACGAGAGGTTCAAGCAAGTGTTCTGGCAGGCAATGGGGCACGGCTGGTAGCTAGAGTCTTTGGGACCGAGGATCACGGTAACAGACAAGGATAAGGCAGAAGGATCGTCAGACAGGCTGGGTCGTGGCAGGCAGAAAGCAAGGGTCATCAGGCAGGCAAGGGTCAAAACCGGGTATCAAGCAGGAAGGGTACAAGCAGAAGAGTAGTCGGATATCAGGCACTGGTCAGGATACAGAATTCGGGATGGTCAAGGTACAGGCTGGGTCAAACACGGATAATCAGATTCAAACAGACAAAATAGCACAAGGCTTCAGAACAGAGCACCAGAAACAAGTTCTATCACGTGCAGTTTGCTGGGAGTGGAAGTGGCCTATTTATACCTTGTTTGGACGCAAAGGTTTTCGCGCCAAAATCGGCGCGCGCGCGTCCGCGTCAATAAAGGAAACGAGACGCGGGCGCGCGCGCGCGTCCTAAGGAGGCAAGATGGTGGAACCACGAGGCGGGCGTCCCCGCGGCCGGCGTGGCGGGCGTCCCCGCGGCCGACTTACAGCACCCCCAATCCCAGGTAAAACAGATTTCCTTACACACGGCCACCAAACATTTGGTTTTAAACAGAAGTCAAGTAAACACAGCCTTCTGATTGGTTTTCATGGCTAAATAGAATTGAAGCAAAATGTTCATCTCTCATGTTTTCCTTATTTTCTTTGTACATGGTATTGCATTTTACTAATAATACAAATTATTTTTCTATAATACAATATCAATACCCTTTGTTGAAAATGTATACAAAATACACTCCCCACCAAGAATGTGTTTTTTTTTTCTTCTAAATTCTGAAAGTATTTTATTTTCAAATGAAACATGAAGCTACAACTAACTTCCTCAAGGCAATGCTCGGTTTACAAAACAAAATGTATTTAATACAAGTATAAAATCCAAAAGATAAAGAATCCAGTAAAGGTCATTTGTATTTCTTTCACCCTCAATAACACTTTATTAATATATATAGTACATGGTCTGAAAATGGCAATCTCTGAAGCAGCAAACCACAAAAGCTGTGGTCAATAAATTAAAAAGGTTTTATGAAAATGTTAAGCCAGCATAATGAATGCATGACCCCCATTTTATCCTTTCTCTAGCATCTCTAGCATTGCCCTTATTTTGTTATGAATTGTTCGAGAAAAGAAATATAGCATCATTTACACATTAGACAAGTACTGCATAACATCTAAATATAGGTATGGAATCTATAATTACAATATAATTATAATTATATTATATAATTATAACCTTGGGTTTTCCAAATAAGGGATCTCTCTGTAATTTAGATCACTGTTCTTCTAAAGAACATTTTAACATTATATATAGGATTTTTTTGCCACCAAAATGGCTTGCATTTGAATTTTTACAAAATTTGATTTAATTGCTTAAAATCTAGTCAACGAAAGATGGTCTTTCTATAATTTAGAGCTGTTTGCGTCTAACTATTTTCTGTATATGTGATCCCATACCTGTATGAAATAATACAATAAGTTACACAGTAAGTTTGAAAAACTTGGCGGATTATCTAATTCAAAGGAAGGCCGAAAATAACATCTGATGTCATTTCCAAAATTCCTTAGAAAGGAGGAAAAAATCCTTCCAAACACCAAAATATATCAAACAAAAATTACTTATATGTTTAATATATGGGAATGATCATTCATATGAAGCATCATTTGTATACTAAGCAAAGTAATACACTAATCATCACAAATTAAATAAGATGGCAGAGGATCAAACAAGGTTAACAGATGATAGTTGGTCAGAAGGGACTGTATGTCGTTCAGATCTGCCATCTGCAATACAGATTTCCTGTAGAAATGAAAAACTGCAGTCATCTGAACATAAATGATGAATACTAGATATATAAAAATGTCCCTAATGGCTTGCGTGTCTAATACAAAATGAAGCAGAAGCAACCAAACCACGCAACAGTAAAGCCAAATGAAATGAAATAGGTTATAAATTATGGACCTTTTTGGGTGTATATTGCCTAATTATAGTCTAGTAGAGCAGTAAATTAAAAAAAAATAGGTTTTAATCTGTGTGAATGCTAAAAGTTCTCCATGTTTTATAATGGATGGTAAATTGTTATTTCTCAGCAGCATAACAGTAAAAAAAAAAAAAAATATATATATATATATAAATACCTGATATACCTGATACAGTATACAGCTCTTACCTACAGGTATTTAAACTTGAGGTGTTCCACCTGTGTTTGCCACTTGTCTGTGCTTCAGTTATTACAGAGCAATCTAGAAGAATGGGCTGCATTTCTTCCTGTCTTACCCTTGGTTAAAAAGCAGGAGAGATCCACTGCAGGGGAATGCAGGCAGAAATGCCCATGTCTAATATCCCTCAATCAGATAAAGACAATATGACTAGTTGCCTACAATAAAATAGAATGGGTTAATTGAATGCTGCACAACAGAACAGGATCAGGACACTGCAGAACAGGATTAGGACACTACATATGATAAAATCCCATTTTGGACCTATTTTCAAATTTATGCAAAATGAATGTGTTTTGCTAAAGTAGTATGTTCTCTAAAAACTGTCCAGCCAGATTTAAAAACAATTATCTTAATAATAAATATAATGGAGCACACGATTCATTAATCTTCATCAAACACTTCATCGAAGGCGAAATAATGACTGGATCCATTTATATTACAAAAATAAAGCATTATATCCTACAAAATCCATATGGTAATTCATATACAAATTGAATTTATCCTTATATACACCGAGTGATAGAAATCTGTCGTCATTTTTTTTCTGTTCTTTCATGTTTTCAAGAAAATGATGGTTGATACTGAGGATATAATTAGAGTAGTGGCTGTGTAGTATAATATTTTTAAAAAATGAAGACCCCTAAATCAGATAAAGACAGCATGACTAGTTGCCTACAAAATTCCAGAGAGAGAGGCTGAAATTGCTCTTTTTCTTGTCCCCGTATAAGCCACAGGAGTGAATACCATACTTTACAGAGATGTTCATTCCACTGTGGAGCGCACATGAATTTATGTAGTGATATCATTTTTTTTTCTACAGCTTGGAACTGGCAAGGAGCGTTGCAAAGGTTGTGACAAGCAGAATCCAGCTGTTATAAAAGTGCATCTGTGACATAGCACTTACAAAAAGACAGAATCGGTAGTGGTGAGAACTTTCATTTTTTTTGTGGGTTACTAGTGCCTATAGCAGGAGGGGTTAGAGGGGTTTAGAGGGACCCCCATCCTAGTAGTGTCCAGGAGCGGTGCTAGTTTGCAGAAAGAACTGCTACAAAGAGTGACCTCTCTTTGCTACATAACTTCAGTGACTATTTAAAAATCATTGTACTGAACAGAGACTACTCTTATTATATATATCAGTACCAACAACCATTTTGGGGAAAATTGCAAGAACCGAGAAAGAGATTGCTGCGGATTTCTATCTCTCTAGGTGTACATAGATGAATTTGGGTTTTTTATATGAATTCATATGGATTTTGGGGGATTTAATTCTTGATTTTTGTGATCTAAATGTATTCAGTCGTTATTCACCTCTGGTTAATTTTTTTGATGAAGATTCATTTATTATTTAATTTTAATGAAGATTATTTAATGAATTGTGTATGTATGTATGTATATTTTTATTTGTATAGCACTTCTTGAGGGCAAAGCACTGTACAGCAAAACAATAAATTAGTAGTAACAAACAAGGGGTCATTGAAATAAAAAGTAACAATAAGTGAATTATTAAAAATACAATTCACATAAATATAAAATGTAATTACAATACAGATTAAGTGCTCAGTGTCAAGGAGACAAAAGGCTGGAGGAACCTACCCTGTAGGGCTTACAGTCTAAATAGGAGGGTAACATACAGACACTGTTATATAAGTGCCAGTTCAGATGTTATTCAGGTGCTCCCAGAGGTAGTCTTTGAGTTTTGTTTTAAAAACATTGAAGGAGGATTCTCTCCGGAGAGTTTCAAGAATGAAATTCCAAATATAAGGAGGTTTTATATGGGAAACAGCAGTGTGTGTGCCCCATTATATTTATTAATAAGATAATTGTTATTAGATCAGGTTCACCAGTTTTTACAGAGCTATTAGGAAAAGGAGTAAGACACATTACACAATTTGCAAATTGCCAACAATAGGGGAGAGGCTGGGGGTTGCTTGAGAAAAGGGTAGGAATTGAGTTTGAGGGAATGTTGCAGAGATTT
Organism: Xenopus laevis; assembly: GCF_017654675.1. Lineage (NCBI taxonomy): Eukaryota > Metazoa > Chordata > Amphibia > Anura > Pipidae > Xenopus > Xenopus laevis. Next base: position 118,133,101 of record NC_054373.1, on the reverse strand, counting down.
CTTTGGAGAGTTTGGCATGGGTAAGGGCAGAGACAAGGACACAAACTTTGTTATAAAAATAGGGATGGATGACAAGGACAGATGGTTGTGATAGAACCCGTGTTTTAGATAGGACTGTTGCTATTTATTGGTAGTTGGTGCTAGGTTGGATTCCATCCAGGGTGCTGAATGTAGTTATTATCTTCTCCCCATGTTTGTTTGGGTTTCCTTTGGGTACTCCAGTTTCCTCCCACCCTCCAAAATTCCAAAATTCCAAAATCTTTACACGTTCATCAGTACAAAGTGCACATGTAGTTTCCACATGTCCCTCCCCTTTGGTGAAAATAAAAATGGTAAATAAAAGCGATACAACATTGGAATTACTTTGCAGAGCACCGGTAATTTACATGCAGAATCCTTTTCTTTTTGTTCCAAGACTAAGACATGGTGTAAGTATGACATAAAAAAAATAACAATAAGCCACTAACATGTAAAGTTTTTTTAGAACTCTAATAACAAACAGGTTTTAAATTATGTTGACAACCACCTTTTCATATACAAAAAAGAGGTTGCAATGTCTGGAGTAATTCGGCACATTCTGTATTCCAAGAAAAACAGAACATGAAGCCAAGATTATGAAAAGTAGTATAAGTATGGAAAACTGGATGGAGCAATAGATCTTAGCCAGAAGCAAGAAAATAACATTGGTGTCTCTACTGTGGTAAAAAGGAGGTGTCATTTCTAACAATCGGTTTCCATTAGCAAGACTTTTTCAAAAACATATTATCCTACTCACAAAATTGCTTTGAAACGGTAATAGGAACCAGTGATATTTAAATTGCTCGACACTATTTAGTCCAATCAAAAGCACTACCAAAAGTATTAATTGATTTACTCCTCTCTGAGCTCCTCCAAGTGCAGCATCAGTGGCACCCATTATACATTCTGGCTGTATTTACAGAAAAGGGTTTTATAACGGGGCATACATCAACCCTTTGTTTTCCAAGAAAGTGTCCAAAACAATAATGCACATTTTCACTTTGCTTGATTCTGCATCATTTTACTAATTATTTTCCTAGAAAGGGTTTAAAATGTAAAAATATAAAGCAAGTATTGCTACTCAAAATCCAGCCATGTTCTGCTTGGTTGTGTGTGTTTTTTAAGTTGTTAAAGAAGAACTTAAGTGTAGAAATTCTGCACATAATGCCTTGGGGATCTGCACCAGCCCAAGCCAACCATAGCCCTTTAGCAGTGAAGATCTGTGCCTTTACAGTAGCTCACTATTTTCTTGAATGCTGATTTACTGCACATGCTCTGTGCTGCTGTCAGTTACTGAGCTTATGGACCCACTCACATGTATGACTAGCAATCAATTCTGATTCACATTACATGGCAACTCTGAAACCAGTATAATTTCCTTCAAGATGCCATCATGAACCCAGTAGCATCAGCTTCTATAACAGGTGAATCTCATTTTCTGCTTGATGATTTGCAGTGACCCCTAAGTTTAGTTTCTCAACAGCTACTCAGCGCCCACTGAGCATGTGCAGTGTCACAGACACTCCTAACAGAAACCAAGAATAGGAGCTCCTGTGACAACTTTAAAGGCCTGGATCATTACTATAATAGATTTACTGCACTTTTAGTGCAATACTAAACATACAGCATTTCTAGCCACATCCATTTTTAGGATTAACTTCTTCTTTAAAGGGATGACTGGAACAACATAAAGGCTTTATGGTAACTTCTAGAAAACACTCGTCTGCAGATCAGAACTGCTTTCTATTGTAATGCTGCCTGTGAGTGACAATTGACCCAGGCAATAGAAAAACTCCACAGTCCAGTTTGAGGTTTTGCCACTCAAAACATTGGCTTTTCATTAAATTAAATAGTAAAGTGTGCATACATTCATTTCATGCATTGTCCTTCTGCATCTTCCACGATAACACCCCTACAGAGAAATCCAAATACTACTTAGTTATAATAATGAGACTTGTACTTTTAAACAAATGACCAGTATGCAACTTGCTGGTTGTCATGGGTTACTAGACCTGGTGCAAACTTTGCAACTTTTATTATATTAATGTATCCTTTAAATGTTAAAGGGATACTGTCATGGGAAAAAAAACATTTCAAAATGAATCAGTTAATAGTGCTGCTCCAGCAGAATTCTGCGCTGAAATCCATTTCTCAAAAGAGCAAACAGATTTTTTTATATTCAATTTTGAAATCTGACATGGGACTAGACATATTGTCAAATTCCCAGCTGCCCCAAGTCATGTGACTTGTGCTCTGATAAACTTCAATCACTCTTTACTGCTTTACTGCAAGTTGGAGTGATATCACCCCCTCTCTTTTTCCCCCCAGCAGCCAAACAAAAGAACAATGGGAAGGTAAGCAGATAACAGCTCCCTAACACAAGATAACAGCTGCCTGGTAGATCTAAGAACAACACTCAATAGTAAAAACCCCATGTCCCACTGAGACACATTCAGTTACATTGAGAAGGAAAAACAGCAGCCTGCCAGAAAGCATTTCTCTCGTCAAGTGCAGGCACAAGTCACATGACGTGGGGCAGCTGGGAAATTGACAAAATGTCTAGCCCCATGTCAGATTTCAAAATTGAATATAAAAAAATGTGTTTGCTCTCTTGAGAAATGGAATTCAGTGCAGAATTCTGCTGGAGTAGCACTATTAACTGATTTTAAAAAAAACATGTTTTCCGATGACAGTATCCCTTTAAGTATAAGGATATTCCTTGAAAAACATAAAAGCACCCACTATCCTACAATGTCACATAATAGACAAATATGATAGTGAAAGCTGATGAGCATGTCAGCTACATGTCTTTGTTATGCATTTTACATATGACTGCAAAAACATTGTTGGAGTCTTTTGACAGAGGGTGGGGATGTATAATTTCATGAAAAGAGGCAGTGATCTTCTGCAATTAGAGAATAACCTCAAGGCAGTAAGACAGCAATTAATGGTGTGTCATATGAAACAATAGAAATTGCAAGACATGAACAGGAAACAATTTAGAATTATTTAACAGTAAAACCTTAGAGCAAGATAAAAAAAAAGACTGTTACGATATGTAGTTGTACATCCAACTGGAAAAAAACAGAAATCATATCCATATGCAATTTATAAAGAATATACAGGTTTATTTCATATTTTGGTAGAAATACATAACATTCATGGGGTTTGTATGTATTTATTTAAAGGGACACTTGCTCTTATAATAAAATAGGCTTTACACTATGGACATTAAAAATAAGCAAGTAAAAGCATAAAATAAATTGAAGTGAATGAAACATGAATTGAGGGTATCAGTAACGGGGGACAAATTAGAAAGATCAGGATGATAAATGTTGTGGAGAGAATAGCATACATATGCTGATCGAAATCCAGTTCATCTTATACTATCAGGAAAAGCAATTGTTGGCACTAAATGATCAATCCCCTGTCACTTGACATAAAGCTTCTTTCTTTAACTCATCAAATTCCACCTGCTATAAAATCTATGGTACAAAAAAGTACCATTGTATAGCGGTTTGCTAGATTCTACATTATCAGATTCCATTTTAATCTATTACGCAGCACTGGCACATTTACACACAGTGCTGTATAAAATGAGCATTACAGGCCTCAAGTTGGTGCTCTTACACTTGCCTCCTGGTCATTGGTAAAGTATATGATTTGTTACTTGCTTACTGGTGGCATGGCAAGATCAGTAGGACCTTGCACAACCATCATAGTCCTGTCAAACATGGATCACAAACAATAAATGATTGCATTCTGAGTAACTGAATATCCAGTCAGTAATGTAGCATCTTGACACAGCCAATTTATGTAATTGAGCCCTCTACCATGTTATGTTATTTTGAAATGTCAGTGCTCTTAAAGTGAAATTTAAATATATTTAAAGCTCTAGTGAATGCTGGTACCTTTACCTGATGTTTGGTCTAACATTTCAGGGTATCTTCTTGATCTTTACTTTCTGGTTTAATGACTATTGGCCTGATTCCTGCCATGACCTATGCTTGGCTTCTAACAAAGCTCCTTAACTAAGCTTTTGGATTGAGCTCTGCATTCCCAAATGTCCAGCTTCCTCCTAAGCACTTGTTGCCTGATCCTCACTCACATCCTACTCCTGAAGTCTAGAGGTTCTGCCAGTTACTCTAACAAATATATGAATGCAATGCCATTTTAGCTACTGTGAAGGCTGCACAAGTTAGATTTCAAGGCAAATTGTTGCCTTTTGAGGTTCATCACGATGAATGCACATTAATCTTTTCTACTGCAGAAAACAATAATTAATACTGAATTATTTAAATTTTTTTCTTGATACAGAATGACCGTGGGGTACCACAAGCACTGATTTAGTCTTTCAGTACTACAGGCTACTGCATTCTGGACTCTATAGCAATGATACATAGTGATCCACTCAGCAAAAGCCACTGCTCATGTTTGTAATTCATTCTAAACAATAACTCACACACATTGTGAATTATATGATTTTCTGTTTGAAAGAGGAAAAACCCTTTTTCAAATTTAACCTTTAAAATAATTTTTACATATTTATTGATCGCTGTTCACCTACTGTTACGTTTCCTACTCTGAGATGCTGTCCAATTCAAACACATTTTCCTGGTGCTATTCCCTAAGACGGGAACTAAACTTTATGTAAGATTTTTAATATTTTTTCTTTTTGCATAGTTTTGACCTGTGGTTCGTCCTCTTATGGCTATGAAACTAATTTCCCATTTCTTGTTTTCCACACTCTCCCTTACTATTTTGGTGGTATGAAAAATGTAAGAGGTCATTACGAGCAGGAAAGCACATGCATTGGGCAGAACAACAGGCACATTTCCTTCCTTCAAAAAGGAATTGCCACAGGCAATTTTGGAGCACAGAGACCTCCATGAATATAGCACTGAGTGCATTCAGGAGCACTGTATTCATGATGGGCAGAAGGGGGAGCCATGTCAGCAACTACCTGTCCCCTAATTTGCACATCTTTCAGACATGTAAGTTAGGGAATGGCCCTATGGCAGATGGCGAGGGCAGGGTTGTCCTACATCCTCCGATGATGCACCTCTGCACATTTTCTTTTTTGTGGTTTAAGTTGAAATGTTACCATTCTCTTTGAGTTTCTATTTCCCCGCTCACTTATAGAAGTCTCCAATACCCAGGGGAGAGCACAGCTTATACCAGACAGGGCGCTAAAGTGTACCCATTGTGTTTGCTTGTCATTTAATATGCTAGTTACATAGTAACATAGTAACATAGTAAGTAAGGTTGAAAAAAAACACACGTCCATCAAGTTCACATTTTAGTTTTTCTAATCTGCCTAACTGCTAGTTGATTCAGAGGAAGGCAAAAAAAAACCCATCTGAAGCCTCTCCAATTTGCCTCAGAGGGGGAAAAAATTCCTTCCTGACTCGAAAATGGCAACCAGACTAGTCCCTGGATCAACTTGTACTATGAGCTATTTCCCATAACCCTGTATTCCCTCACTTGCTAAAAAGCCATCCAACCCCTTCTTAAAGCTATCTAATGTATCAGCCTGTACAACTGATTCAGTGAGAGAATTCCACATCTTCACAGCTCTCACTGTAAAAAAAACCCTTCCGAATATTTAGGCGGAACCTCTTTTCTTCTAATCGGAATGGGTGACTTTGCGTCAGCTGGAAAGACCTACTGGTAAATAAAGCATTAGAGAGATTATTATATGATTCCCTTATATATTTATACATTGTTATCATATCTCCCCTTAAGCGCCTCTTCTCCAGCATGAACATCCCCAATTTGGTCAGTCTTTCCTCATAGCTAAGCTTTTCAATACCTTTTACCAGCTTAGTTGCCCTTCTCTGTACCCTCTCTAATATAATAATGTCCTGTTTGAGTGATGGAGACCAAAACTGTACAGCATATTCTAGATGAGGCCTTACAAGTGCTCTATACAGTGGAAGAATGACCCCCTCCTCCCATGAATCTATGCCCCTTTTAATACAGCTCAAGACCTTATTTGCCCTTGATGCAGCTGACTGGCATTGCTTGCTACAGCCAAGTTTATCATCTACAAGGACTCCAATCCATTTCCCATTATGGATTTGCCTAGTGCAGTCCCATTAAGGGTATAAGTGGCTTGCATATTTTTACATTCCAGGTGCATGACTTTATATTTATCAACATTGAATCTCAGTTGCCACTTAGCTGCCCAGATGCCAGTTTGTCAAGATCCTGTTACAAGGATGCCACATTCTGGATGGAATTAATTGGGCTGGATAGTTTTGTGTCATCTGCAAACACTGATACATTACTTACAACACCTTCCCCTAAGTCATTAATGAACACGTTAAATAAAAGTGGACCCAATACCGAGCCCTGAGGGACCACACTAAGAACCTTACTCCAAGTAGAGAATGTACCATTAACAACCACCCTCTGTACCCGATCCTGTAGCCAGTTTCCTATCCATGTGCAAACGACTTCATTAAGCCCAACAGACCTTCGTTTAGAAAGCAGTCGTTTGTGGGGCACATAAAAACTACAATCCATATTTAAGTATACTAAAACCATAATCCCACAATCCCCTTTACATAGTGTGTATTTTCCATTTAAAAATATATTTTAACATACACTGAATAACTTGTATAATATTTATGAAAATGTTGCAGATTAATTTGTAGTGCTTCATTAATTCTACCCTTTTCTCAATGATGTTCCTGGAAAAACAGAAACATTTACTGTTGACTCATTGGTCATAATAAGTACAGTTCAATTCAGGGTGTTTCAGTACATTTACTACTGAATGTAGAACATTAGGCAAGCTACTTTGTAGAAAACTTACATGCAGAGATGATGGATGAGAGTTAATTTAATCTCGGTTGACATTTCTGACATTGACATTGGGGCCCATCAACGTCCCATAACATTTATTGTTTCATTCTGCAAATAACTATCTTTCCTAACTTGCCTCAAGAGAACATCATAAGTACACATATGTGCCCATGCAGTTAGAGTGATGATAGTTGTAGCTGCTGATACGCATCCTATAAAATCCCAGGGCCTTGTTACAGTAGACTGTGTTATGGGAGACAGAAATAGGCTTGAGGAGATTTTCAGTTGAAACACTTCATAAGTTTTATTAGTAGCAATTGACCACAATGACTGCACAAGGGTCTTATATCTCAGCTGTTGTGTTTTTTTTTCTCTGTGTAGACTAAGTCCAGCCCTACTAATATTAAAGTATAATGACAAGAGTGCAATTACAGTACTTATTGTAGCTTACCCTTCTTGCTAATAGTACGAGAGCAGAACAAAATTTAAATACAATTCTCTACATTTTCCCATAAAACAAAAACATATTTAGTCCATTAAGTTAAACCTTACAGAGGGAATGGCATTGCAGAAAAGTAGGCATTGCCCCCATAGGCCTCACCATTCTTAGTATAAACCTATTATATTATAAATATATATATATATATATATATATATATATATATATATATACACACACACACACAGGTATAGGATCCCTTATCCGGAAACCTGATATCCAGAAAGATCTAATTTACAGAATGGCTCTCTCCCATAGACTCCATTTTATCCAAATAATCCACATTTTTAAAAGTTATTTCCTTTTTCTCTGTAATAATAAAACAGTAGCTTGTACTTGATCCCAACTAAGATATAATTAATCCTTATTGGAAGCAAAACCAGCCTATTGGGTTTATTTAATGTTTTAAATGAATTTCTAGTAGACTTAAGGCATGAAGACCCTAATTATGTAAAGATCCGTTATCCGGAAAACCCCAGGTCCTGAGCATTCTGGACAACAGGTCCCATACCTGTATATATATATCTAATGTTGTGTATTCAATAAAACAACACTTCATTCGCTAAGCTAATGGGAGATTGCTGATCCTTCACACCACTATCTACAATATTGATCGTGCACCCCTGCTCTAATAAGAAAAGAGTGTGGACACCAGCAACCATTTTGTATATATATATATATATATATATATATATATATATATATATATATATATATATATACAAATATATATATATATATATATATATATATATATACAGTATATACCAAACGAACAGGAACGTACAACCACAAATGGATCCAAAGGCTGGGTGCCAGTCTGTAAATCTGTAAATCGTCCCTTCAATGACGGCACTCCAAAATCAGTCAAGCTTAAGACAGTCAATTCAAATCATATAGGTTTATTTAGGTGGACCAACGTTTCGATGCCACACAGGAATCTTCGTATATATATGTGTGTGTGCATTTGCATTATTAACCCAAAAAAAGGTTTATTTTCCCTTTGCGTGGCAACTACACTATAAAAGTTTATATAAATTCCAGCTGAGCTGCACACTGCAAACTTCATTAAAACGTAGCATTGATTGTGAAAATTTGAAAAAATAAGAAAATGCCATATGCTGGAATATTGTATAATCAGAATAACTAAAACTTAGAACAGACTGTAATAATAATATCATGCATGTATCATGTTTAATAAAATTACCCACATTTGCATTGTTTTCTAATATTCTGTTTTCTGTTCTTTCAGAATAGTTTTTTTTCCTTCTTTATTAGCATGCCGAATTGGGTCCATGTCAAGACACTTGTTATATATTGATAAATGATGGTAAAATCAATATAAGCTTAGTACTTATTTTGGCTATGCAGCCATTTTTTGGGAGTGCTTAATTAACCAAACCTACTAGCGGGGGAAACACCCAATGGTTTCTGTGTGCCAGAAATGTCATTTACAACCATGAATGCTGTGTTAAGGGACTGCTCATCTATCTTTTTGTGCTGAGAAAACACAGCAAGTATCTGCTGGGATCCATTGTGTTAAAGAATAAGCAAATTAACTGGGATAGATATACTGAGAAGTGTCTCATACCCCTACCATATGTAGTAATGGCCTCTCTAAGGATAATTAACAAAGTCTTGCTAATTCAATTTATCCCACAGCATATTTATCACCTTGTTCCTTATAATGTACCCAAATAAGTTTCTGTCTAAAGAAGTATCCCAAGAAGAGAGATTGGCCCTCTTGCCTTATTGTGTCAGCATGTATAACTCATTCATGCTTTAAATAGTTTCTTTGTTGAGAGGATTTTGTGCTTGGCAATTACTGCTTCTCTTGCACTTTACAATTATGCTTGGTGTTATTCCTGCAACACCTGGGATTTTACACTAATTATCGTACAGTCATTTCATTTGGCTTCTCAGCAACTATTTGTAAGGTACAGCATTCAGTCACTTCTGTCACTTGTTTGCTGCTGAAGGCAATAAAATAAAAAAAAAAAACAAGTCATGCAATCCATAGTAGCCTATGCTTTGCTCAACATATTTAAGCACCTCTTCTATGGCAAATACGGTAAGGTAATTTTTCAACTATCTTTTTCAGGTTAAGTACTTAAGAACAGAACAGAGGATTTTTTTTGTTAAGATATCAACAGGGGAATGTAATAAAAGTCGCAAAGAGCAAAACAATTCGCACCAATAAGACTAAAAATCCACATCTCGCAATGTAATATTGTTCATTAAACTGTTATTGCATTGCGAATTTTTAATTGCGCATTGCGAATTTTAATTGCGCACTCATAAGAAGTGCTTGAAGGTGTCGTAATCTTTTGGAGCAAACATAACGACTTTTTCAGTAAGAAGTTTTATTACATTGACTGTGCATTGGCGCAAACTATAAAATTCGCAAACGGTCTTTCACTGTCGGAAGTGGTCGCTAAACAGGTTCCGGGCTCGCAAAAGCTATATTAAATTCGCACAAAGCAAAATTTGTTCGCGCAAAGGCATAACTTTTCGCATTGCGAATAGTTTTTCCGTTAGCGATTTTTATTACATTCCCCCGTAAATGTTAAGATATCAAAATTAGTTAATTCATTAGGTATAATGAACTGTATTCGAATATAGGAAACCTAATGCAATACACGGATAATAGCCAATGTGTGAATTTGCAAGAATCGCCGCCGGCGAATAAATTCGCCCGCAAAAATTCATTCAAAAAATGGACGCCGGCGTCAAAAATGAGACGCCTTTTCGCAAATTTTTAGCCGTTTCGTGAATTTCGCGGAAAATTCATGAATTTTTTGGCGAAGCGAAACGACGCAAAATCGCCCTTCACTAATTGGCAGTTGTAGTAGCCAGGATTAAATCTATAGTACATTATGTTACTACTCAAAACTGTTGCATGTATAATGGTCTAACAGAAAATCTATAGTATTTGAATGTTATAGCATTTTGTCATACCCTTTGATTAAACTATAGCACTTACAGTGTACAGTGCATTACCACTAATACAAAACATCCATCAGTTGCAGTCACATAACTATTTTTAGTTGCTTTATTACTCTCGTGCACTCTAAGTGCTTTACTTTTTCCAAGATTAGAAAAGCCCAAACCTGCTACACATTCTAAATCATCAAAACACTGTAAATAAAAGCAGCAAAAATCTATACAATCATATATACAAGTAGTAATGGCTAATTATTACTCGTCAAACCCCCAGTCGAGCCTGCGCATATGATTTGTTCCTCAACAACATTTTATTATCTCATACAACTTTTCTGAAGATCTAAAGTGAAATTGGTCTATTTTTATTCCCACCAGTGAGCTGTACTTATACATGACAAAGAAAAATGACCCACTAATAGTGACTCCTTGAACTGTATTGTTATTGCATTGATTCTTTCCAAACACTTTACTGTTATCACTGGCAAAAACTTTCAGTTGAACGGAGAAAATTCCAAATGCAGCTTGCAATAAAAAGAGATAGGGTAAATGAGGCACTGGGCACACAGGCTTATATTAAAGTAAAATAACTCCTGACCTACAAAAGTGTTGCTGCTGAATTAATAACCTAATTATTTAAAAGATGGTAAAAACAAGTTTTACCTTCTGAAAAAAGTATTGAAAGTGTTCCCCTCATCTTTTGTAATTTCAAAATAAAACATCTTCCAATGTCAATTTTCATTGGGCAGCTTCTGCAGCAATCAAGCAACTGTGCAGGGACAGGTGGTTCACCTCTAAGTTGACTTTCAGTATCTTATAGGATGGCTAATTCTAAGCAACACTTCAATTGGCTATATTTTTTATTTGTTACAGTTTTTTAATTATTTACTTTCTTCTTCTGACCCTTTCCAGCTTTCCAATGGGGGTCACTGACCCCATCTAAAAATCAAATCCTTTGTAAGGCTAAAAATGTATTGTTACCGCTACTTTTAATCACTCATCTTTCTTTTCAGGCCTCTCCCTCATATTCTAGTCTCTTATTTGAAAATACTTAGAAAACTGCTCCAGAAGATCCCCATAGGCTAACATAGCACTTCGGCAGGTTTAATTTGGCGAAGTATTGAAGTTTTTTTAAAGAGACAGTACTTTTCAAACTATTTTACTTCGAATCGAATTCGAAGTCAAAGTATCCTATTTGATGGTTGAAGTATCCTGTATGCAACCGATTTTCTTTTGACATGGTCTAGAGCCGCCAGCAGGTGCGAGGGTTGTAAAGACGTCCCAGGAGTGACAGGCAAGCCCGAGCCGCAGCAAGATGATTCATCATGGTCCTTACCGCGGTCACACACTCAAGACAAGAGAAGGAAGATCAGCATGAAGCTTCAGAAACAGAAGTCACAGATGAGAACACTAGCATTTAATAGGGCTATTCAGTGTTTAATTTATTTCAAAGTAGGCCTACACATACACACTGCACTTCTGTTTGTTGTATTCTGTTGTTGTAATAGTTTAAATTAAATAAAAGCTTATAAGCTGTGTTATGTTTTACGGCTCTAGACTATTTTTCTTTAGTGGAAGAGGGGCAAAAAAGCTCATTTGATAGTAAAGTTTGCTGACCCCTGCCTTAGGGCAAGGACAGACGTGTCGTTTTGATATTGCGTTTTTAAAAAAACTCCGTCAGGCATAAATATGCATAAACTGCACTGCCACTGAAACTAAAACACACTATGTAAATTTTCACAGGGCGCTTGCAAGCCGAAATCCGCCACGGGACGCCAGTATTGTTGTTTTTCAGCAGAAATGCCAATATGTCAAGAAACTACAAAATCAATAGACTCTATGGGATCTGCACAACCACACGTATTACATGAATACACAGCATATTTTAAATATGGCATCCGATTTTTCATGAGATAAATGGCGCATATACGTTTTTACGGTGTATTAGGCTGGTGACGTAATCATGTTGTGTATTGACGATCATCCCTGATCCATTTTGCATGTAAATAGCTTTTCTATTTTTAAATAGCTTTTCTATTTCTAGCCAATGGAATTATGGGGAACAAGAACAATGAGAATTGCATGTTGGGTAAAGAAAACCTATGTGCTGAAAAACACATGTTGATGGTCGCATGTGGTTTCCAGTGGCGTATTTACGCCCGACCGAGCTTTTTTAAAAACGCAACATAAAACCGCCACGTCTGGCCTTGCCCTTATGCCTTTAACAATGAGTGTTGAGGTTTGTAAGAAACCATCTTTCCTGTACTCCTGGATGTCCCTTTCAAAAGCTTGACCTGGGCACATGCATATTATTGTACTTGTTTAAAAAATTCCCACACCAGTGGTATTTTTTAGCCCTTTATAGATGTCTGAAGTCCTCATACTGGAAACATTTTAACTTCTGTCAATTTTGCTACTCAATTTCAAAAAGTCAAGGATTTACAAACATTAAAAAAATCTAATAAATGAAGAACCTCAAGCCATTGATCCATAATGTCCATGGATTCCCATGATTCCATTTTCTCCCTATTTTTTCCAGTCTCACTTTTTACCTAGCTTTCTTTATGATTTTATTATCTGCTTCGCTTCAATCCCAAATACATTTAGTATCCAGTTTTCAGTAAAAGTAATTGAATTTAGTACAAGTTTGCAAGACTGAATGGTGCCATATTAACAGGAGATTTAAACCTCTTGTTGAAAATTTAATGCAGCACAATTATTACACCTAAAGGGAAATTATCTTTTAAAACAAAATTTTAAAATTAGAGATTTGCAGTAAGTGTCTGGATAATTTCACAGTCATTGAACTATGAAAAGTTGGATCTTCTGTTTTATACTTTCAAGTTGTTTGAAGATAGTGGTTTCTTTTCCTTATTTTATTTAAAGATACAACATATCTGCACACAGCTGTCTAGACATGCTGGGACTGGATGTGTGTAGCACAAAATATGCGTGTCCTCTCATGAGCTGAGCATAGATTCTATTCATGGTAACAAACAAGGGAAAGTGCTCACCACTAATTTTTAAAAACCATTAAGCAGGGGTGCAATGAGGCTGTGACCACAAAATACATATAGTCAAATACAAGAGTCCTCTGCACTCAACCCATTATCAATATATTTAAGAGAGAGACATTTTGTGCATACTGCTACTGAAAAATGCCTTACCCTTTAAACAAAACAGGGATTGTTTGTCCGTATATTGCAATATATTTAAGCTGGCCAACTACGTCAACGTCATCCCATATCTGGCCATTCCTACACTCAACTATAACAAACAAGGGAAAGTTGTGCTCACCACTAAAATTTTTTTAGTATCTTAAGGCACAAAATGTCTAAATGTCCTAAATATATTGATAATGGGTTGAGTGCAGAGGACTCTTGTATTTGTCTATATGTATTTTGTGGTCACAGCCTCATTGCACCCCAGGTTAATGCAACCACAGCCCTTTAGCAGTAAAGATCTGCACCTCCAAAGATGCCCCGGTAGCTCCCCATCTTCTTTTCTGCTGATTCACTGCACATGCTCTGTTCTGATGTCAATTAATGAGCTTAGGGACCCACTCACAATATACAGTACACATAGAAAATACATGTCAGAGTGTAAGGCTGATTAATAATTAATACAGATAATTACTACATAGCAGCACAGAAACCAGTGCAATTAGCATCAGAATTTAATAGTCAGCCTTGTAGCATCAGCTTATTATTACAGACAAACCTCATTTTCTGCTTGATGATTTGTGACGACCCCTAAACTAAGACTTTAGGCTGGTGCAATAAGTTCAGTATATAAAATATGACATTTATAGCCATGTTCATTTTTAGGGTTTAGTTCTCCTTTAAAGGGTAAGGCATTTTAGTAGCTTAAGGCACAACATGTCTAACTGTCCTATATATATTGATAATGGGTTGAGTGTAGAGGACCTTTTATATATATATATATATATATATATATATATATATATATATATATATATATATATATATATATATATGTATATATATATATATATACACAACAGATGTAATGACTAATAGCAACCAGTTATGAGCCATAACTCACACCTGCTGCCCAGCAACCCATTGCTGCAAATAACCCACTAGTGCCCAACAAGGATCAAGAATAATGAACATTTGAGGCTTTGATAGCAATGTTTCAAAATCCAACCTCTCGCTGTCTTTGGACGAGTTGGGAACTGTCAAAAGACCATCCATTTTCACAATAAAAATTAAGTTGATTTTTCATTTTTTATACATTTTATATTTTATAGTAGTTTTTGAAATGTCATCCTAGACTAATGGGTCCATTGTTTTGCTATATCATGTCACTGGATATGTTAAACCAAATTACAATAATAAAAGCAATATTGACTGTGCTCATACCATGTTCTTTATATGTATATATAAAATAGTATGAAGAATATAGGTTTCAAAAATCTGAATGCACTAATCTTGTGACTTAAAAGTATTTAATTTCTGTTAGTAACAAGAAAGGAACAAGAAGTGCTGGAGCTGTTTAGTGCTTATACTATACTTGAGTATTTTAACTCCCACCCACGCAAAAAGAAAAAGCAACAAAAAGGTTGTTATTGCCTAATGGTACAGACTTTAGTACCTGGATAAATGTTTGTTGCAGAGTTTGCAGTTCAATATAAATCTTTTGATGTCAGATTGGATAAATTAATAACTTCCTTTTGTCATTGGCAAGGGGAAAACAAGCACAGCAACCAAGAAGCACATTCTTTGGAAATAAAGCCTTATCTGTGGGAAATTAATGGGTTCCTGTGGCTACATCTGCACGAGCATTGCGTTATAAGATGTGATAGTGAGCTCTATGAACATTTTTAGATTAACATCTGTGTTTCACTGCTCGCTAAAATACACTTAAGCTCCCAGATATTTTTTTTTTTTACATTCAGGCATCCAGGTGTCTGCAAATACAGTACCAGGCTTTGACTGCTGCATCTGTTATCCTGTTCAGTGGCAAAGATAAATCATGTTCATCAATTATCATGGTGCCTAATGCACAGTCAGCAAACTTGTACACGGAACTTATTTTAGTATAATGCTCAATGGCTTATCATCCAAACTGTAAACACAGAAACTTGTTTTTTCATTCATTTTGCTATACAAGATGCAGTCAGCCCTAGAGATGAATTTTACTGTACAAATGCAAGTATAATGTGCAAAGTACATAAATGCAGGCTATTGGAGATGTTTTTTAACAACAATGCAGATTTCTTTGCTAAACTTCAATAGCTGCCCCCCTCTACAACGTGTATTCTGCAACTTGTACACTATATACAAGTGAGGGTGTAAATTAGCGTTTGCTTTGGTTAATAAAACACAACGCCAGTTTTTCTTTGGCAATTTATGGCATTACTTGTGGCCAATTAATGCATCTCATGCAAATGAAGAAATGAAAAGGAATCATAGTTCCTCTTTACTTCTTCCTCTGTTCATCATTCCTTTGCTTTGTATAAACGTACAGAACAATAGGAAGGCAGCCATACAATGTGTGGCCCCTCATCTGGTCGTCTGAAACACCTGAGGTCAAACTGTATACGGCGGTGTTTATAGTTCAGATACTAGGAAAAGAAACATAGATGTGATTTATCATAGCTCAGTAGATTTTACTGAGCCTTTTAGCAGTTTCGTTTAATTTCCATTTGGAAAAAAACCCTTCCAGAGCTAAAATGAATAGTCCTTTTACTCTGCATGCAATTCACATTGGAGAGTAAGAATTTGGACAGGTGATAGGGCTCACTAGAATGGCACTGCTCAGAGCAATGGAACACATCCTTTCACATTGACACAGGTATCAGCTGTGATAAATATCAGCCAAAAAAAAAAGAAGTTTTGATAACCTGGAAAAATATCGAGGTGCTGAAAATTCTTCGAGATTAAAGTGGACCTGTCACCCAGACACAAAAATCTGTATAATAAAAGTCCTTTTCAAATTAAACATGAAATCCAATTTCTATTTTTTATCAAAGCATTCATAGCTGTTGTAAACACATTTAAAAATCACAGCTGTCAATCAAATATTGTCTGCCCCTCCTCTATGCCCTGGGCATAGAGGCGGGGCAGACAATTACTTTTACTTTCCATTTAGCACTTCCTAGATGTCATTGCTCTCCACACATTCCCCCGTTCTCTTTACCATTTAATTGTGTAGCCAGGACATGGGGGTGGACATCGGGTCCACCATTCTGGTGCACAAACCAGATTCTGAGATGATGCAAGGCTTGTCTTAATAACAGTATCCACAAAATGGCTGCTGCCTGCTTGCTATAATTTTGAATTCCCAGACGGAAGGAAACAAGATTCAGATAATTTATACAGTGTAATTAAAGTTAATTCTGCTTGGCTAATGTGATAGAATAGTATTTTGAATAATTATTTTGGGTGACGGGTCCCCTTTAAGTGGCACATTTATCAAGGGTCAAATATCGAATTTGAAGGATTTAGCGCAAATCCTTCGATCGATCGATCGAAGTAAAAATCTTTTAAACGATTCAAACTATTTTAAGCAAACGATCGAAGGATTTTTCTTTGATCAAAAAAAGGTTAGGAAAGTGCTGTGGAAGGTCCCCATTGGCTAACATTGTACCTCGGTAGGTTTAAACTGCTGAAGTATGTAGTTGAAGTTTTTTTTAAAAAGACAGTCGAATGGTCGAATAGTCGAACGATTTTTAGTTCGAAATGTTCAAATCGAAGTTGAAGGTCATAGTAGCATATTCGATGGTCGAAGTACCCAAAAAAATACTTTGAAATTCGATGTTTTTATCATTCGAATCCTACACTCGAGCTTAGTAAATGTGCCCCTCAGTGTTTGATTTTTAATAAATCAGCCCCATACTGTTGGTAGATACATTATGAAATTATAAGGCATTGTGTGCCTTTTTTTGTGCTTTGCCATGGCCAGTTTGGTTTGAATTGTATGTCCTTGAAAATTCCTATATCATCACAATCCAGCTACAGTCACCTGTCCTCAAAAAAACTAGAGGTAGACATTTTTAGTAGCTGTGAATGAACAACTACATTATAGGAGTTTATAAGGGCAATTTACAACCCCAGGGGTGCATGGGAAAAGCACTAAGAGAGGCAGGAGCTCAGCTTACAGCACTTACGTCTCCTGGAGTTGTTCTTGTCTGCATGCAGCACCATATCACTACTTCAGCACTCCATGCTAAGAGCAATGTCATGAGATGCAGCCCAGCGCATGCTGTGCCCCCTTCCGTTGCCTAACGTTCATGTGTAAATAACATATCCTTTTTCTGTACTCTACACACTGCATGGGGCAATGTGAATGACCACTCATGCCATTTTACAATATATTTGACTAATATGTCACTGTCTGCTTGTAGAATAACAATCCAGGTATAATACAGCTGGCAGATATATCTCCCATAGATTTCTGTTATAGCACAAGATTGTACCTGCAATTGGGGAAAAAACTAGGAAAATACAAAAATAAATATTAAACAAGGAATCACACAAAGTATACGGTTCCTTATGAAATAAGAGAGGCTACAGTATCTTTTTTGTCACATTACTCACTGACCATTTCACAGCAGCTCTTATCTGTCGTCCCAGTACTGGTTACCAGGCATACAACAATTGCCCAATGGTGAAGCCGTTGCCCAGTTGGAGGCAGAAATACAGCTGTCCCACTAGGAAATTAGTTACTTAAAGACATATTATTATATAAAGAATGCTTGGGCACCTTATCCTTTTAATGTTCATACCAAGATGACACTATGGGCATATCTGACTAGCTCATTATGAATGAAAACTCTCTGACCTCTGACACAGTTTTTTTTACAGGGTTTAAAGAGGTTTCAGTTAATACCTGGTAGCACTACCATGTGTTACATGTCCTATAATGTCAATTGCCACTTAGCAGGCACACACAGTCAGAACACATTATTATGGGCAGTATGCTTCCCATGGGGCTGGGGCGTAACTACAGAGGAAGCAGACCCAGGAGCTATAGGGGGTCCAATGAGGCCATAATTAATGAGTCATTTTAATATACATTGGTAAAAGAGGACAACCTCTGGATATTTTGGGGGCCCTAAAATATATTGCCTTGGGGCAAAGCATTGTTTCCACTAAGAGTTTCACTTAACATTTTTTTTCACACTGTAACAGCTACACGGGCACCTTACCTGTCCTTCATGTGGTGCTAGATGGAGTTGTGGATCTCTCCTATACCTTGCCTTCAGCTCCTCCCTTCTCCCAGCAATCTTTTCTGCAGCTGTACAATGGGGCTTTACATTCACACGTTTGCATTACTGCAAGGAAACTTTCTCTTCTGAAACATTCACAAGGTACTAAAAATGTTCACCATCCACCTACTAGTGTTTTTATGACCCTCACTCACATGTTGCCAAACTAAGTCAACAGCTCATAAAGTGACGAGCACCCCTTATATGTAACACTAAGGGCACATTTACTAAGCTTGAGTGAAGGATTCGAATTTTTTTTGGGGTACTTCGACCATCGAATAGGCTACTTCGTCCTTCGACTACGACTCCGATTCGAACGATTCGAACTAAAAATCGTTCGACCATTCGATAGTCGAAGTACTGTCTCTTTAAAAAAAACGTTGACTACATACTTCGCCACTTTAAACCTACTGAGCTACAATGTTAGCTTGTGGGGACCTTCCCCATTACTTTTCTAAGGGTTTTTTGATTGAAGGCAAATCGTTTGATCGATGGATTAAAATCGTTCGAATCGTTCGAATCGTTCGAATCGTTCGATCGTAGTATTTGCGGTAAATCCTTTGACATCGATATTTGAAGTCGAAGGATTTTACTTCGAGGGTTAATTAACCCTCGATATTGGACCCTTAATAAATATGCCCCTAAGTAACACTTTTTTTGTTTTCAGACCCAAGCCTCTTGCAAAGGCCTAGTGTTTTGCCCTTCCTGTGGAATAGCCTAAATTGCCTGCAATAGCAACAAGGAGCTGTTGTTTGAACACTTATCCTATCAATGACGAACTATATGGAAGTAATGTATCCATTACATCTTTATTTTTTAACATACATTTATGGCATGTTTTTGTTGGCTGTAAGATTTATTCTTTTTTTGTAATTATGCCTATTTCTGTAAACATACCTATTTTTATAAGAACATTCACCATTGATCAATAGTCAATTTACATATCTTTTTAGATACAGCACATGTATGGTTCCTTGACATTATCCATTAATAATGTGTTTAAAGGTCTTTTGAATGATGTTAAATATAAATTGGCCTATTTGAAAGACTATTTAAAAGATACATATGTATTTGTGTGTCTTTAAAAGTTATTGCTCCTACTTCTTCCTCGTAATGATTATACAGTATTGTAATATTTATCAACCCACTAGCAAAATATTAAGCCAGTCCTACATGTGTATATATGGAGATGCAAAAATGCATACAATACATACAGAATATATACCACTTTTTTTTTATCAGTTTTCATTAGGTTTTACCTATTTCCTTATGCAATGTAAGTTAAGGAGTTCCAGTAGGGTACAACATTAAAATCAATAATGAAGTTGCTATTTTATGTATTTGAGGAGATCAAAAAAAGTTTGTAAAATCAAGGAAAATGTAAAATCTGTAAAATGCATTATATACTGTTGGGTAGTGATGGGCGAATTTATTCGCCAGGCGGCAATTCACGGCGAATTTGCGCGTTTCGTCGCCAGCGAATAAATTCGCGAAACGCCCGCGAAAATTCGCGGCAAAAAATTCGCCGGCGTCAAATTTTTTTTCCCGAAAAAACGGACGCCGGCGCCAAAAACGGGCGCCGGCGTCAAAAAACGGGCGGCGGCGTCGAAAAACGGGCGCAGGCGTCAAAAACGGGCGCCGGCGTCAAAAACGAGACGCCGGCGCCGTTTCGCGAATTTTTCGCCGTTTCGCGAATTTCGCGCAAATTCGCCCATCACTACTGTTGGGACCACGAAAAAAGTGTAAAATGTATGTAAAAAGATATCACTGGAATATTATAATATTATTATAATAACTCAAATACAGTAAGTTGTATGTTTAAAAACAGTAATAGATTAGTATGGTTTTCATGCTGAGTAGAAAAAAGTTTCCCTGATGTCTGACAGATGCTGGCATGAAAACAGAGTGATCAACCATATTTTAAGATAATTGGGCCACTGGGGGCTCTGTTTCACTAGAATCTATGGATGATAACCCATTTTAAACTAGCAGAGTCAGCAGTTTGGCAGGTAAACACATATGTGACATCTATTGTCTGCCACATACAATGCTGTTTTGGCACCTCCCCCTGGATGGTTTAATAATACCTCATAGCTCCAGTCATGCTAATTGAATCAACACCTTATGAGGTCTTTGTCTCCATTCTGGTTATAGTAAATAGATTGGAGCAAGATTCCAGGGTATTTAACTCCAGAAAGATTTTTGTACAAGCCATTCTGAATTGAGAAAGCCAATCAATGACTAATGAAACATCTTTAAGAGGAAAAAAAATACATCAAGTCCAGTTGAATTATTACTATATATATATATATATATATATATATATATATATATATATATATATATATATATATATATATATATATATATATATATATATATATACAGTATATGTATACATCATGACCTTGATGAATGAGGACCTTCACAGACACACAAGAGTCAAACTAAAATGCAAGTCAACAAAAGATAAAGACTTCAACAAAGGACAACCTGCATCATGTGGAATGTTACTATTGTATGTCATGCATTGTTTTACTGAATTCATTGGATGCACATATTAGCATTATAGCATTAATAGCATTAATAGCATTTGCGCGAAATTCGGGAAACGGCGAAAAATTCGCGAAACGGCGCCGGCGTCTCGTTTTTGACGCCGGCGCCCGTTTTTGACGCCTGCGCCCGTTTTTCGACGCCGCCGCCCGTTTTTTGACGCCGGCGCCCGTTTTTGGCGCCGGCGTCCGTTTTTTCGGGAAAAAAAATTTGACGCCGGCGAATTTTTTGCCGCGAATTTTCGCGGGCGTTTCGCGAATTTATTCGCTGGCGACGAAACGCGCAAATTCGCCGTGAATTGCCGCCTGGCGAATAAATTCGCCCATCACTACCCAACAGTATATAATGCATTTTACAGATTTTACATTTTCCTTGATTTTACAAACTTTTTTTGATCTCCTCAAATACATAAAATGGGGGTTCTACTGTAGGTTGTGCAAATATGAGGGCTCATCTGCCCCTCCACAAGTACAAGAACACAAAAATTGCTCCCCTTAGTGCTCATTCACCTTGGACTTGGGCCATGGACATTGCTTCACTTTGTATCTTGTGCTACCTCATAGATCTTGTTTTATTCATGGGTCACCAAACAGCCAGTTGTCAGAATTATTATTGTACATTTTGGTTCTTATTTCCTGATATTCCAGTTTACAGAGTTTTCATTGTCTATTCAATATATATAATGGGGTAGTTTACCTGAATACTAACTTTTAGTAAGATATAAAGACATATAGATATCAACACAGTGGCAACTTGCTGCAGTCCACAGTGTGGTTGCTCCCTACGTTAGCATTGCAGTCAGCAACATCACCCTACATCCACTCTCCAGGTGTCACTTAAAACTCACATTCTGAGCACACCTTAGATCCTTCAGCAGGACCTTCTCTCCATCCCTCTACTGCTAAAACCTTGATATAGGACCTTATCTTCTCCAGGATAGACTACTGCAACTTATTCCTAGATGGTCTCCTCTCCCACTGCAATCCATAGATGCTGCCTCTGCATCTAAACCTTTCTTCTCTTCTCCATTACTAAACTCTCTCTTCTGGCTCTACATTAAATGGCAAAGTATAAAATCCTTATTTTGTCCCTTAGAAATAATTTTAAACAATTAGGTGGGGGTGCAATGAGACCGTGACCACAAAATGCAAATAGACTAAGTCCCAAGCAAGTTGCAGGCAAGTGTTGCTTGTGTTTTTAACTTCAGAAGTTCTAGTAGTGGAAGTTGTAGGGGAGTGACCTCTGCTTCTCTCCCGTGATGCTCACAGTTATGACACATGACACATTCCTACAGTTTGTCACCAGAGAATATGCTGCCATAGACAATAATGAGAATGGTCTTTGCTAAAATACTCAAATCTCAAAAATGCCTATGTTTTAGCAGGGCATTGTCTGGTGTTTGGCAAGCAACAAGTAGCACTGTCATTAAAAGAATTAATAGAATTAATTGCAGGGAATGTAGGGAAATTTGTGGCCCTACAACTGCATTTGCTGTTATAAATTAACCCTAAAAAAATGTAAGACTAACATATGGTTCTCATTTTGGTCATTTGTCTGCACTAATTGTTTAATTTCAGTGCCTTGTCATTGCTAGTTTTTGTTTTCTGTCTGTTTTTGTCTTGCAGTCTCATTCTCCCATGTTTTACATCTATTTATATCTATCTGTCTCTCTATTTCTATCCATCAATCTAAGTTATTTCTCCTGCTTTTTGCTTTTCTATTTGTCTTTTTTTCCTTTTCACATTTGGCACACCAAAGAGATATCACAAGCAACTGACAATGGCTTGGACGAGAATGAAAAGATAACAAGGGCTATCTCATACTGGTATTTTTTATATATCATACACATTCGCTCAATTACATATTTGTGATCTTAGCTCAAAAATAAGTGTACTGTATACGAACAGCAGAAGGACATTTTAAAACAGTGGCAGATTGAAAGTTATGTTTTAAGATAACAATTCTGTTCTTTTCTAAAATGAAAAGTGCTGTTTAAGTTGCTTTATGAAAAAGCATTATTTTTTGACCAATAAACACAATCACAGCTTTACTGGAAACAGTCCACTGTAAATGTCACAACTTATATCATTTTTATAAGAGGCAGCATCCTTTTTTATTGGCCTGCAACGCAGTCAAGTTGATGATGGTGGAAATGATACAAACTGCTTTATATTTTTACATTTAACACAACATTTTATTGGGAAGACTGAAGAAACCCACATCATTAAGGGGCCGATTCACCAACGGTCGATTATCGAGGGTTAATTAACCCTCGATATTCGACTGGGAATTAAAATCCTTTGACTTCGAAGTCGAAGGATTTTAGCGCAAATAGTTTGATTGTTCGATTGAAGGAGTAATCCTTCGATCGAACAATTAAATCCTTCGAATCGAACGATTCGAAGTATTTTAATCCAACGATCGAAGGATTATCCTTCGACCAAAAAAACTTAGGCAAGCCTATGGGGACCTTCCCCATAGGCTAACATTGAGTTCAGTAGGTTTTAGATGGCGAGCTAGGGGGTCGAAGTTTTTTCTTAAAGAGACAGTACTTCGACTATCGAATAGTCGAATAGTCGAACGATTTTTAGTTAAAATCCTTCGATTTGAAGTCGAAGTTGAAGTAGCCTATTCAATGGTCGAAGTAGCCCATTCGATGGTCGAAGTAGCCCATTCGATGGTCGAAGTAGCCCAAAAAACACTTCGAAATTCGAAGTTTTTTTACTTCGAATCCTTCAGTTAGTGAATCGGCCCTAAAAACATAGTGTAGGGTGGCCTACTGTAAAATATAAGGATTTTAGAAGTCACCAAGGAGTTCTGTGACCATATAAAGGTACAAGGCCAAAGGCCTTTGAGGTAACTTCTAATATTCTCATATCTTACAACAGGGGGTACTTTATTTATTATTATACACAAGTTTAAGGGAGTCATGTGCCAGATATTACATCACTATTGCAATTATAACTGATGACATCACTAAATAACATTTATAAGGATATCATTTATAGGATATTCATGGCGCTTGTGTATTAAAAAGTAGATCTTCATTGGTGTAGTTCAATGGCCTGCCTTCTTACAAGAACTGAGTTGTGTCATCTTGAACTCAGATCCCAAGTGTACAGCCTTTAATTAGCATATGTGACAAAATCACTTTCTGGAATCTTTTGGAAAACAGTTTGCCTGTATACCTGTGTGTTATTCACCATCAGTGCTGCACTCTGAAAACATGATAAACATGACAGAGATGGTTTTTAAAGTCCAAAACTTTTTTATTGAAATTGAAATAAGCAAAAAAAATATTGGGGTTTTTTTTTTTTGCCCACGCAGCACTCACGGACATACTGTATTTGAGAAACAGTCTCCAGGCCATTCTCATGGGAGACGCTCCTCATTTCCTTTGTTAATTTTTAGGTTTAATTCTCTGACTTCAGGCTTCTTGTTCTACTGTGACATCAAACCCTTTGCCCTCTTCTTATTTCTATGGGGTAACTTTTAGGGCAGAGACACACGAGAAAATTCGGGGAGATTTAGTTGCCTGTCGACAAATCGCCTCTTCTTCGACTAATCTACCCGAAAAGCCTTCACGCAGGCTAGAATCTAAATCACGGGCAGGATGGAACTCAGAACGCTTCATTTTCTGAAGTTGCACGAAGTTTCCTCGTGAGGCAACTTCGGGCGACTTCAGATAATGAGCACTCCAAGTGCCATCCCCCCAGCGATTTAGATTCTAGCCGGTGGGAAGGCAGTTTGGGGAGATTAGTTGCCCAAAGAAGAGGCGATTTGTCGCCGGACGATTAATCTCCCTGAATCTTCGCTTCTGTCTCTGCCCTAAAAATCATAGAACTGTACTTTTTATTCTTCTTTTCAGCAAGAGTTGATTTTGTTTTCAAATTGCTCTTGATCTTCTTATCTTCAAGCTTCTTTTGTTTTTTTTTAATTTTCTGAGCCTTATCTGTTTTTCCTTTCTATCCGGTTTGGTTTTTTGCCCATGGAGCACCCACCAACATATCAGAGAAGGGTCTCCAGGCCATTCTTATGGGAGACCCTTCTGGTTTCCTTTGTCCTTATTTCTGCTACTGATTTAAATGATCTCCAAACTCATTTGTTTCTTTTCTAATTCTTGAAGTTTTTTCAGATGTTTTTATCTCTCTCTCTCCTGTTTTGATTTATAAAAATTAGAAATTCCTCCTCAGTTTCATCCTCTCACTTCAGGTTTCTTGTTTTCTGTGACATTTAACCTTTTTCTCTCTTCCAATCTTTTTTATGAGGGTAATTTTAACAAATTTGTGGAAACTTACTCTCAAAGTTGCTTTTGTTATCAAAATGCTTCTGATTGATTATCTCCAAGTTTTCTTTGCTTTTTTTTTAGTTTTCTGATCCTTATATGATTTTTCATTTCTATCCTGTTTTGTTTTTGCCCATGGAGCACCCACAAACATATGCAAAAAAACCCATCTCCAGGCTATTCTTATGGGAGACTCTTCTGGTTTCCTTTGTTCATTCTAATTCTTTGAGCAGAATTTTTATCTCTCTCCTATTTTGAGGTATATGGTTTACACATTCCTCCTCAGTTTCATCTTCTGACTTCAGGCTCCTTGTTTTACTGTGATGTTGAGCCTTTTGCCCTTTTCCAATCATTTCTATATGGGTTACGTTAACAAAATCATAGAAACTTACTATCTTATTCTTCTTTTCAGTAGGAGTTGCTTTTGTTTTCAAAATGCTTTTGATCTTCTTAGATTCAAGCTTCTTTTGTTTATTTTTTCAAATTTTCTGAGCCTTAGTGGGAGTATTATTTACATCGTATGGAAAAAGTACAGTATTAAGTGCATTCCTTTTAGTGGCTACAATTCTGCCTAACCAGGATATGTTTTGTGTTTTCCATCTTTGGTAATTAGAATGGAGTGCTTTTGGGGTGGTAGATATTTTATCTTAAATAGAAGTCCTGGGTCTTTCGATAATTTGCTTCTTGAGTTTGCTATAGAAGTTTCCTTCCATTCAAATGTGAAATTGTCCTTAAGAAGCTGTGGGTGGGTGGATATATTTATTGGTAAATATGGGAGATTATTTGGATTGATTTTGTACCATAATGTGTGGTAAAAATGTTTTTTTTTTTGGTGTGCTACCACCACTAATGTTGGTATAGTCTTAACAGTTCTTGTGATCACATTGGTATGGTTTAAAGGAGAACTAAACCCTCTCCAATCTCAGCCTCTCCTTCACTCCCCTTCAAGCTCCCTTCCCACAAGAGCTATTGTGTTCAGAAATTACCTGCGTGCTGAGCTCCTATAAAGCAGGTATTGCAGCAGAGTTCAAAGTCATCTTCTGTCTGCCTTCTTTGTCATTTGCTTATACGGATCTTGTGGGAGCATACACAGTAGAATCTCATTCGGGACATAGAATGAACTGCGCATGCTCATATTAGAAGACAAGTAGAGATGGCCCCTTTGAACTCCACTGTACAACTCTGCCAATTTATTGCAGGTCAGCAGACAGGGAGACTTCTGAAAAGAATAGATGCTGTGGATAGGGAACTTGTAGGGGGGCAGTGGAGGGGGATGGAGGGAGGTCAAGTGTTCCTTTAAAGGGGTTCATCACCTTTGAGCTAACTTTTAGTATGATGTAACGAGTAATATTCTGAGATAATTTGCAATTGGTTTTCATTTTTCATTATTATTTGTGGTTTTTGCATTATTTGGGTTTTTATTCAGCAGCTCACCAGTTTGCAATTTGAACAATCTGGTTGCTAGGGTCCAAATTACCCTAGCAACCATGCACTGATTTAAATACGGGGGGAATAGGGGAGGGTTTGGAAGAAAGTTGAGTAATAAAGTAGCAATAAGTAATAAGTAATAAGTAATAAGTAGCAAGACCAATACATTTGTAGCCATACATTTGTTTTTTAGATGCCGTCAGTGACCCTCCCCCAATTTGAAAGCATGAGAGACAAAAAAAGGCCAATTAAAAAAATTATAAAAAGACTAATTGGAAGTTGCTTAGCATTTGGCCATTCCATAACATATCAAAAGTTAACTTAAAGGTGACCCACCCCTTTAAAGTAGGTGTGGTTTTAAAAAAAGGGAGCGGTCAACACTGACTTCCATTATTGGCCCACAACATAGGCCATACATATTATAGCCCTCATTACCACAGAAGCTGGACAGCACTGGACTATTTTATTTTGAGGCAGAGTAGAGCATTGTAGTTTTACAAAGTCTGTTTGTTGTAGAACCGGACAATGTTTAGCATATGAATATACAAAAAGTACAGACCATAAGAATATTTTGATGAAGCGCCTCCTATAAAAATCCTTTACATGCCTGAGCTGTCTTATTATAGATAAAGTTGTCCAAAAAAATAAATATTACTGATTTTCACAATTAACCATGAACCCACTACTTAAATAAGACTACATGATATACCTTCCTGCTGCTGGGTGGATCCTATGTAGGTTTGCATGTATACAAACACTTAAAAATACACATAACCATTCATTCTTAGAAAATTGTAGCTATATATATATATATATATATATATATATATATATATATATATATATATATATATATATACACACTAACATATAATGTACAAGGTAAGATAAGAATACAAAGGAAATGATTTTCTAAGAACTCTCATAAAACTGCAGGTACATTGAGTGGCTTTAGAAGGATTGATACAAATTACTTTGCATTTACCTTTGACAGTGACAGCATATAACTGAACATGAACATAATTAATTAATGTCATGGTCCACTTCCCAAAATGTATAGTGTCTCCTGTAAAATAGGCTTTGCATTCATTTCCTCATACTGCCTAAATCTATGCTGTTATGCTCAGGTTCATGTCTACATGCCTTAGTAAGCTAAATTAAACATGTTCATCTACATTCGTCAATTATTCTTTTCCCGTATGCTCCAGATAAAAAAAAGTTTAAAAAAAAAAGCGACTGACATTTTTCAGCTGCAAATCTGTAATGAAACATCAGGTGTGCTATTGGTTTGCAATATTTTTTTCCTGTGTGGGACACTTACAATTTGAAACTACTATTTTATGTGTTTGTAGACTACATATTGCTTGTTCTTAGTACTGCTGCTAAGGCATGACTGGCAGCTGGACAGAGCAAGGAATGCCAATATATAACACTTTGAAAATTGTGTCTGGGTAGACAGCATCCAGCAGAACAGCTGGGACTGGCAGATGGCATCAGAGCATAGCATTTGACAGATGACAATGCCTGACTGGCTCATGTACTCTGCCCAATCTCTATACACTTCAGGAATTGAAGAGGAAATTTCATTACATGAGCAAGACAGCCAGGCATTGGTAAATTTGCTTAAATTATCTCCGCAATGGGCAGGTCAAGTCAGCAAGCGTCTCTCTCTCTCTCTCTCTCTCTCTCTCTCTCTCTCTCACTCTCTCTCTATTGGGCATATTTTCCCTAAGGGTGTAAATAGCATTCACAGCACAGCAGTTCACCCCACAGCTCTCTGCTCTCCTGGATTTTAGGGTCATAGATGTCAGTTCTTGTCAGATTTTTTGAGCTACAGTTGTGCACTATGAAAATAGGGTTACCTTTTGATAACTAGGCACCTAATCATTTCACAGTATTCATAATATAGTAATTTAAGGGTAACTTAGTAGTTACTAGGTGAATTGTTAGACGAATAAAGACTCAAGTTCAATCTTTGTTTTCTATGTGAACCTGTCCTAAAGCTAGTTAATCCAGAAGAAGGTAAAAAAAACAAACACCCAAACACTCTCCATTTTGCCTGACAGGGCAAGTTGATCTGGAGATTGCAGTAAGAAAGCTTGTTAATTTCAGTATTTTTTTCACTTACGAAAAATGCATCCAACCCTTTATTGACACTAGCTCATATACAGTTAGGTCCATTAATATTTGGACAGAGACAACTTTTTTTTGTAATTTTGGTTCTGTACATTAGCACAATTAATTTTTTACTTAAACAACTCAGATGCAGTAGAACTGTAGACTTTCAGCTTTAATTCAGTGGATTGAACAAAAAAAAATATATAAAAACATAAAAATGTGAGGAACTAAAGTCTTTTTTTAACACAATCACTTCATTTCAGGGGCTCAAAAGTAATTGGACATATAAAAAAACTGAAAATAAAATGTTCATTTCTAATACTTGGTTGAAAACCCTTTGCTGGTAATGACAGCCTGAAATCATGAACTCATGGACTTCACCAGATTCTGTGTTTCCTCCTTTTTAATGCTCTGCCAGGCCTTAACTGCTGTGGCTTTCAGTTGCTGTTTGTTTGTGGGCTTTTCTATCTGAAGTTTAGTCTTCAACAAGTGAAATACATGCTCAATTAGGTTCAGATCAGGTGACTGACTTGGTCATTCAAGAATATTCCACTTCTTTGCTTTAATAAACTCCTGGGTTGCTTTGGCTGTATGTTTTGGGTCATTGTCCATCTGTATTATGAAACGCCTCCCAATCAATTTGACTGCATTTATGTAGCTGGATTTGAGCAGACAGTACGTCTCTAAACACCTCAGAATTCATTCAGCTGTTTCTGTCCTGTGTCACATCATGGATAAACACTAGTGTCCCAGTGCCACTGGCAGCCATGCACACCCAAGCCATCTCACTGCCTCCGCCATGTTTTATAGATGATGTGGTATGCTTTGGATCATGAGTTGTTTCACGCCAACTCCATACTTTTTTCTTGTCATCATTCTGGTAGAGGTTGATCTTGGTTTCATCTGTCCAAAGAATGTTCTTCCAGAACTGTGCTGGCTTTTTTAGATGTTTTTTTTTTAGCAAAGTCCAATCTAGCCTTTCTATTCTTGATGCTTATGAGTGGCTTGCACCTTGCAGTGCACCCTCTGTATTTACTTTCATGCAGTCTTCTCTTTTTGGATAACAATATGCCTACCTCCTGGAGAGTGTTGTTCACTTGTTTGGCTGTTGTGAAGGGGTTTCTCTTCACCACGGAAATGATTCTGCGATCATCCACCACTGTTGTCTTCTGTGGGCATCCAGGTCTTTTTGTGTTGCTGAGTTCACCAGTGCTTAGTTTCTTTCTCAGGATGTACCAAACTGTAGATTTTGCCACTCCTAATATTGTAGCAATTTATCGGATGGGTTTTTTTTTTTTTTTTGCAGCTTAAGGATGTCTTGTTTCACCTGCATGTTGTCTGTTCACAGCAAAATCTTCCACATACAATAACCCCCTCAAATCAACTCCAGGAACGAGTCAGTAACCCCCATTTGAGAACTGGAAAGAGACAGAAGATGAAGGCAAATTATTCAGAAACTATAAAAGATAAAAAATTAAGACCAATGGAAAAATTGCTAAGAATAGGGTATTCTATTACATATTAACAGTTAAGTTGAATGTAAACAACCCCTTTAAGATGGATGACCCCTTGTGCGTTTAAAGGATATACTATTGAATACTGTTGAAGCATACAACAGTTATTTATAAACTTGTTTAAATGTACACTATAGGAGAAGGCCTTTGTATCATTTGGAGATTTATGGATAAAGAATCTCATACAATAGAGAGCCGTGGAGTGCCCCATGGATGAACTATGGTGAACTCCTATTTTGTCCTTTGCAATATATGCCCCTATGCATGTCAGTTAATCCCCTATAAAATATATTTAAATCCGTTAGCCCTAATTCTAGCTTCTAACAAGAAAAATGTTTCTTTAAAGATGACTAACAGGCTATAGTTTCTTCTAAAATAGTAATTACATTAGACAGGATGAAATATTAGATGGAGTTGAGTTTATTGATTCTTTATAAAAATACCACCCATTGCCAATTCTAATAGAGTAAAGATAAAGTATGGTACATAGAAACTACACATAATTAGTGAATACAATCAACAAAGCATATTTCACAAAATCCTAAGTAGATATGCTATAACTGACTCTTTGTGCTCCCACAACCCCCCTTTTATGCATTTTTGTATTTTAGCAGAGTTATTCTGCCAGAAGTTTAGTAAATATGCTGCAGGCCAAACTTCCATGTGGTTTTAGCACCCCCTCACCTGTCCCATCAAAATGTATTCTTTTGCCTTGGCAGTCTCTCCCTTATAAGAAAAGCCCCTACCTACTACCCTAGATAGTCCCCCACCCTGCATAGTTCATTACCCCTGAAAGTGTCCCAAATATATTGCTCACATATCGGTGCAGAGTAAGCACAGTGGAGCTCATAGGCACCATCTTCCGGATCTTCAGTCTTCTTCTGGTCCTTTTCTTTTCCTTTGACAATTCACTGCACTCTTGACGCATGTGCAGTTGCTACAAACTGGAAGACCGCTCCAACTGCGCATGAGCCAATATGGTGCTCCTTTACAGATAAATAAAAAATTTTTTGCACAACTACAACTTACAAAAAGTTCTGCTGGTAATTCTTTTGATATATGGATATGGCCCTGTGGCAGACGTGGGTCCTCCAGTACAGCACCTGACACCACAATTAAGGTGTTATAGAAGGTTCTGAGCTCTCCACAACAGTGGTTTGTTCACATTAATGTTGAGTAAACCTTTATTTACCATGTCCTCCGTCAACCACTGTCTAGATTGAGCTGAGCCATCAGTGCTCCTATTGGGTGGGTCTTGCAACTCTGATTTAAATTATATATACACAACAAGAATGGGACTATAGCTCCCTGCCCATGTGACCCCCACCTGCTCAATTATAAGTAAATGCTTCAAATATGTAAAAGGCAATATTTATTGTTCAACACTATGCCATATATCAAGTTAAAACCAATTAAAACCAAACTAAGCAGCGCTGCATGTACAAAGGGATCCCTTGTAATATTATCTAAATGTATCACAGCATAAATGGTAGTTGAATATGCTGTAATGTAGAACATCAATATTGGATGGTCTGGGACCGTTTACTTTTTTCAACGGACTGAGATTGTGGCATAAGATCGGAGTGCTACGGTTTGGTTCCAGATACGCCACTTCTACATTACAGCATATTCAACTACCATTTATGCTGTGATACATTTAGATAATATTACAAGGGATCCCTTTGTACATGCAGCGCTGCTTAGTTTGGTTTTAATTGGTTTTAACTTGATATATGGCATAGTGTTGAACAATAAATATTGCCTTTTACATATTTGAAGCATTTACTTATAATTGAGCAGGTGGGGGTCACATGGGCAGGGAGCTATAGTCCCATTCTTGTTGTGTATATATGTTTAATTGTTGGAGGACACCCCAGCCCATCTGCCCCCACATATATCAGCATTATTGCATTTTGGTGCCCACACTGCACTTATAGGTTGTCGGTGTTGTTCATCTGATTTAAATTATATACACTGAAAAAAACAAAGTGATAAAGCACATTTGCTTTTTTTGTACTATTTTATAACCATATTATTTACTGAACCCACACGCTCAACTCACAGCTTTTTACTATTAATGATTGGGTTTAATTCTTGATAAAGACGTGACATTTTTATATTGTTCTTCAACTTTGACTGACTGCATTTGGTGAAAGGTTAAATTGAGTTATAAATAGTGAAGATTAATATTTATCATAAGAAGTTCTTTTAAAAAACTGTATTAAGCCATATGCTCTTCAAGTGCCGTTATTTTCATTTATCAGATGCCTTGAAATGTACTATATTTAAACTGACTACAAAGGGTTCAATGTAATGTAAGCACTATATAAGTTTAACATTTTGTACTTCTAGCTAAATGACATAGAAGAATGGGTTCATTGCCTATACTCCATTAATTCACTAAGTTTCAGAGATGTTTCCTGATTCATAGTATTCACTTTACTGTTAAATAGACAAGCTGACCTTCACCGAGTCTTGATGTCTATCTTTCTGCTATACATCAAGTGCTGCACAAAAGAATAAAGCTAATTCTATTACAAGATGCCAGAGCTCTGTGTAAAAATAGATTTAAAAAAACATGCACAAATTATAAACCCATCATGCTTCCACACACACACACATATATATATATATGTTACAAGAATTCTAGAACAGACACTTATTTGGTGTAAAGCAGATACATAATAATAAAATAGCATTCACCATTAATGGTGCCTAGAAACCATTGTAGTTATACATGTAAGATAAGGATAAAGGAACACACTGGGTTAATTTGCTAACATACATGCTAAAATGGCGGTAGGTGCCTAAAGCAACCAATTAGATCTTTGCAAAACTAATTGCCGATTAGTTGATGTTGATATCTGAACTGGTAAAAGTTGGTCTGTGTTCATTAATAAGCCTTGAGGTATTTAAGCAGTGTTTTAGCAAAAAAATAGTGCAATACATTGCTATGTATTTTCCCAAAACCCCTTTCTCTTATAGTGCATGTGGCAATTATGGTACATAGGTGCTTCCCTGTAGATTATAAATGAGCAAATTGCAGTGTTCTGTGTCTGCATAGACTACAAAGAGTAAGAAGACTGGAACCTGATTTAACAAAATGACCTTATTGGCACACTAAGAAAGAAGCCAATGCACTAGGACAATGAGGCAAATTCCATAAAGGTGTGCTGAAGGCTTCCTGCTCTTGGTTAGACTATTGATGTAGGCAAGATAGCAGGCACAACCATAGAAACAAATAATATGCTCTCATGTATGTCATTGTTTTATAAAGGAACCCTTGCAATATAACCATCTGCTTCTCCTTCTGTTTACAGCTCTATTCATCTCCAGCTGCCAGCCCCACATTTAGCAGAATATGGCATTGTGTGATTTTGCTGATGCCTTTTCTTTATATTAAAATAAAAATGATCAGAATGGTAAAATATGTTACTTCTCATTGCAATGAAATGATGTTATCACATACATGTTTCTCATATGCTTAATTTAATGGACTGTAATATTAAAGAAATGATGAGGCTAGATTGTAGCTTAAGCAGTAAATGAAATACAATTTATTCACTGTGGTACTAGAGCAGAGAACCTGCATAAGGATATAGTAATATGATACTGTATACCCTGTGTTGTGGCAACATTCCTTTGGCTACAAAATGTTAAACTTTCATTGGGTGCAATCACACTGACAGTCCAATAAAAATGAGGGGGCAATTATATCAAAGTTCTTCATTTAAATACAGTAAATGATGTCCTGTGTCTTTTGCCAACTGACCTATAATTGGAAGATATGTGGGGTAATTTACAGAAAGCATAGATGCATGTACAAGAGCACTATGAACTTATGTCAGGGGTCTGGCTGTACTCTGCACAAGCTATATACTATATTATCTCTCTTTCAACAAATTATCCTGTTTACAGGGAAGGGGTTTGGGGAGGTCTGAGTTTAGATATGTATATAAAATGGTTCCACTAATTTTAGGAACAAAAAATGAGGAATTATTTTAAACAGAACGCATTTTCACTTTTATATTCAGCTCTACTGTGCTCATTTTAGCCAAAGAGACTGTTGCTCAGAGTATAGCAGACACAGACAATGTAGGGTAGGCAGAATAGGACACACACTGGCAGTATAGGGCAGGCAGAGTATGGCACACATGGACTATGTAGGGCAGGCAGAATATGGCAGACACAGGCAATGTAGGGCAGGCAAAGTAGGACACACACGGGCAGTGTAGGGCAGGCAGAGTATGGCACACACAGGCAGTGTAGGGCAGGCAGAGTATAGCATACACAGTGAGCATAGGGCAGGCAGAGTATGGCACACACAAGCAGCATATAGCACAAATAGGGTACAGCAGGCACTGGCAGAGCAGGGTAGGAGAAAGGAAACCTATCAGGACCATTCTAAGTTGAACACTACATACTGTACTTTGTACAGTGACATAATACCAGTGCTGCTCCTACAGTCTGTATGAGGTAAAAAATGTGGGCAATGCAGGTCCATTCAGGTGTGAACAATACATGGAATTACCAGTGTGAACAATACAGGGCTTTTACGGCATGAATCGGGGGTGTGAACAATGCAGGGACCTGTAAGGATTCGCCTTCGCGTTCCTTCCGGCACAGGCGCAGGCGCGCTCATCGGGGAACCGATGCGCGTCGGCGCGCGGTGTTGGACGCCGGCGACGGTCGCCGACGCGATAGCGCCGGCGACGGTCGCGGACGCATGGGCGCCGGCGACGGACGCCAATGACGGACGCACTGACGTCAGCTGTGCGACGCCAGCGTAATGACGCTAGTTTGGCGCCAAATAGCTCTATTTAGTCTCAATCTGAACTCTGACTCCTTGCCTGGTTATTAGGTTATTTGACTGAACCCCTAGCATTGTATACTATTGATTCTCTGTGTTTGACCTCAGCCTGTTTCCGGATTGTCTTATTGCCGCCTGCCCTGACCTTCTTGCCTGACTACGATTACGACTCTTCGCTGCCTGCCCACGACTTCGGCCTGTTGACTTCGCTTCTGCCTGAACCCTCTGTACTTCGCTTGGTCAGTCTCATTGGCTACTCGCCACTTCACTTCTCCCTGTTCCACTCCAGGTGGGTTAGTGTTGTGCGAGGCGCTTGTGGGTTCGCATTCTGCTAATCCTGCTCCTTCTTCGCTGGATCAGACGGTAAGCCTGACAGTATAACCAGGCCATGGATCCAACTGAAGGGGCTTCCCCATTTTCTGTCCTGACGCAACAGCTGTCGTCCTTGACCCAAGCCGTCCGAGAGCTTCAGAGCGGTTACGCTCAGATACAGGAGCACATCAGAGTACATCCCCCGGCTGTTAATCCTTCCTCCGCTACAGCATCTTCTTCCTCCGCTCCAGCCGAAGTACAAGTAATTACTTCTGAGATTTCGGAGCCGAAAGTTGCTTTCCCTGAGAAGTTTGCTGGTGACCGGAAATTATTTCGCAACTTTAGAAGCAGCTGCAAACTACTATTTTCTCTTAAGCCTCACACCTATCCGAATGAACAGACACGAGTGGGGGTTGTTATCTCCTTCCTGACCGGTGAGCCTCAGACTTGGGCCTTTCGTCTGTTGGATCGGCAAAGTCCTGTTTTGGCCACTGTGGACTCGTTCTTTGATGCCATGGCCGTAGTCTATGATGATCCACACAGAACCTCCACTGCCGAAGCCGCCCTGCATGCCTTGAGACAAGGTTCTCGTCCTGTCGAGGACTATACTCTGGAGTTTCGTCAGTGGGCAGAGGATACTGAGTGGAATCCCGCAGCTCTGAAGAACCGCTACCGCCTGGGTCTTTCGGCTGAGCTGAAAAATGAGTTGGCCCGTACAGGCATCCCTGACACCTTGGAGGAACTTATCCATACCTCCATTCAGCTGGATCAAAGACTCAGAGAACGTAGGGAGGAGGAAAAGGCTGAAAAGGCTGGTTTTGTATCTCCTACTTGGCTCTTACCTTCTGCTCCACCTCCTATCCGTATGCCTCCTATGATGACATCTACAGTTCCTACTGCTACTATCAGTACTGCCCCAGAGCCGATGCAGATTGGGGCCATTAAGTCGGCATTAACCCCTGAAGAGCGCCT
This sequence comes from Xenopus laevis, assembly GCF_017654675.1. NCBI lineage: Eukaryota > Metazoa > Chordata > Amphibia > Anura > Pipidae > Xenopus > Xenopus laevis. Next base: position 118,096,606 of record NC_054373.1, on the reverse strand, counting down.
CAGACGTCGCAGGCTTAATCTTTGCTTGTACTGTGGGCAAGCGGGTCATCTTCTTCGGAATTGTCCAACCCGTCCTTTGGGTAAGGAGGCTTTTGGAAGAGACTTTAATGGTTGCAACTTTTCTGTGTCCTTACTGACAATCTCTCTATCCTTGCAGTGGGGAGACAAGGTGGTGGAACTACAAGCAATACTTGACTCCGGGGCAAGTGGGTGCTTCTTGGACCGCGAAGTTGCCCTTCAGTTCCAAATCCCTCTTCAATCAAAGAAGAACCCCATAGCACTTCGTGTGGCGGATGGTTCCCTAATCACTTCGGGTCCTGTGGTTCAAGAGACTGTTGCACTGTTTGTGGTGATTAATAAAATTCATTCGGAAGTAATGAATTTTGATGTTGTTTCGTCTCCTTTATTCCCTATCATTTTGGGGTTACCCTGGTTACAGAGACATAATCCTTCTATCAATTGGGCCACTGGTGGTGTAACATTTTCTTCGAAATTTTGCCTTTCTAAATGTTTACTTGAGAATTCGTCTTCTTCAATTAAAGTATGTTCCCTTTCTCCTTCTCCTGAAAGTCTTGATCTTCTCCCTCTGGCGTATTGGGAATTTGCTGATGTTTTCAACAAGAAAGGAGCCGATAGGCTACCTCCCCATCGAATCTATGATTGTCCCATTAATCTTCTCCCAGGAGCTCAAATTCCTTTCGGACGCATTTATCCTTTAACAGAGCCTGAACTCCTGGAGTTACGCACTTATTTGGATGAAAACCTTGCCAAGGGATTTATCCGACAATCTTCTTCTCCTGCCGGAGCCGGGATTTTCTTCGTTGAAAAAAAAGACCATTCCTTGAGACCTTGTATTGATTATAGAGACTTAAATAAGATCACGGTCAAAAATCGTTACCCTCTTCCTCTCATTCCGGAGCTGTTCCAACGATTTAAGGAGGCCAAGATTTTCTCTAAACTTGATCTACGAGGGGCTTATAACTTGGTTCGAATTCGGGAAGGGGATGAATGGAAGACGGCATTCCGTACCCGTTATGGTCATTTTGAATATCTCGTCATGCCATTCGGACTTTGTAATGCTCCCGCTACGTTTCAGCATTTTGTCAACGATGTTTTTCGAGACTTTCTTGATATTTTCGTCATCATTTATTTGGACGATATTTTAATTTTCTCTAGTTCTTTGGAAGAGCATAGAATGCATGTTAAGAAGGTTCTTGCCCGGCTCCGTACTCATCAGCTCTATGCCAAGGTGGAGAAGTGCGTATTTGAACAGACATCTGTAGACTTTTTGGGGTTTTTCATTTCTCCTGTAGGAATTCAAATGGATTCCAAGAAGATCTCCGCAATTATTGATTGGCCTGTTCCCTCTTCTAAGAAAGCGGTTCAACGTTTCATTGGATTCGCAAATTTCTATAGGAAATTTATAAAGAATTTCTCTCAAATTATTTTACCGATTACTGAACTCACACGCTGTAATCAAAAATTTTCTTGGTCATCACAGGCTCAGATAGCTTTTGAGAAGTTGAAGAAACTCTTTACGTCGGCTCCAATTCTTCGCCATCCAGACTTGGCTCTTCCTTTTACGTTAGAGGTCGACGCATCAGAAAATGCTGTGGGCGCTGTTTTATCACAAAGGTCTGGAATTCAAGAAGAACTCCATCCAGTCGCCTTCTTTTCACGTAAATTGGCCAAGTGCGAATGCAACTACGACGTGGCGGATCGCGAACTACTTGCTATTAAATTAGCATTAGAAGAGTGGAGGTATCTCCTCGAAGGTTCCAAACACCCAATTCTCATTTTCACTGATCATAGGAATTTGGAATACCTACGTTCCGCCAAGAGATTAAGACCTAGACAAGCAAGATGGGCCCTTTTCTTCATGCGATTTAATTTTCACCTGACTTACCGGCCCGGGTCCAAGAATGTCAAGGCGGATGCCCTATCCCGCATGTTTTCTTCTGAGGATGAGACTCTCTCTTCTCCCGAGACAATTCTTAATTCAAATAACTTTCTTTTGTTGCAGTCTGTTCTGGTGAATCAAATTAAGGATGCATCTAAAACCGTTTGTGAACCTTCTTTAGTGCCCAAAGAAGGGTTTCTTCTGCATGAGGGGAAAATCTTTGTTCCTGAACAAATGCGTTTGGAAGTTCTCAAAAACATTCATGACGCTAAACTGGCGGGTCATCCAGGTATTAAGAAAACTATTGTTTCTGCTAAAAGGCTATTTTGGTGGCCTGGGATGACTAAGGACTGTTTAAAATTTGTCTCTTCGTGTGAAGTTTGTACCAGATTCAAGGATTCTCATGTTCGTCCTATTGGCCTTCTCCAACCCCTTCCAGTTCCTTCTCGTCCTTGGGGTTCGGTGTCTATGGACTTCATTTCGGACTTACCACTCTCCTGTGATTGCTCCACTATTGTTGTCTTCATTGACCGCTTGACCAAGATGGCTCATTTTAAATCTTTGCCTGGACTTCCTTCTGCTTCTGAGACGGCGGACTGTTTCATCAAGGAAGTAGTAAGACTTCACGGTCTTCCCGATGAGGTTGTATCCGATCGTGGTCCACAGTTTACATCTCAGTTCTGGAAAGCCTTATGTGGTGCTCTTAAGATTTCTGTGTCGCTCTCATCAGCTTTTCATCCTCAAACCAATGGCCAGACGGAGCGAATTAATCAGACCCTTGAGCAGTATTTGAGATGTTACTCCTCTTATCTCCAGGATGATTGGGTTAATCTCCTTCCTCTAGCGGAGTTCGCTTATAATAACGCCCAACATTCTTCTATTAACCAGTCTCCCTTCTTTGCAAATTATGGCCTACATCCTGTAACCTTCCCTTCCTCCATTGTTTCTGATATTCTTGTTCCTGCAGTCAAGGACCGGTTAACCTTTTTGGCTGATAATTTTCTGAAACTCCAGAAGAACATGAGAAAAGCACAACAGAACTTTAAAATATATGCTGACAAGAAACGAAGAAGTGATCCAGAGTTTAAGGTGGGGGACCGCGTTTGGTTATCCACTGCTAACCTCAAATTGTCCTGTCCCAGTAAGAAGTTGGGTCAACGGTTCCTGGGTCCTTTTCTTATTACTCGGCAGATTAATCCTGTGGCTTTCCAACTTAAGCTTCCGGATTCCTGGCGTATTCATCCTGTGTTTCATGCTGCTCTACTGAAACCAGCCTCCGCATTTCATTTTCCTGGCCGTACAGCTTCTCCTCCACCTCCTGTTGTAGTAGACGGGCAAGAAGAGTTCGAGGTTGAGAAGATCCTGGATTCCCGTGTTAGAGGCAAGCATCTCCAATATCTGGTCAGCTGGAAAGGCTTTGGTCCGGAAGAGGATTCTTGGGAGCCTGTTTCTAATATCCATGCCGCGGAGCTGTTGAAGGATTTTCACAAGAGCTACCCTGATAAACCTTCTGCCAGTTGCGTCCTGAGGCCGCTCCTTGATGGGGGGCAATGTAAGGATTCGCCTTCGCGTTCCTTCCGGCACAGGCGCAGGCGCGCTCATCGGGGAACCGATGCGCGTCGGCGCGCGGTGTTGGACGCCGGCGACGGTCGCCGACGCGATAGCGCCGGCGACGGTCGCGGACGCATGGGCGCCGGCGACGGACGCCAATGACGGACGCACTGACGTCAGCTGTGCGACGCCAGCGTAATGACGCTAGTTTGGCGCCAAATAGCTCTATTTAGTCTCAATCTGAACTCTGACTCCTTGCCTGGTTATTAGGTTATTTGACTGAACCCCTAGCATTGTATACTATTGATTCTCTGTGTTTGACCTCAGCCTGTTTCCGGATTGTCTTATTGCCGCCTGCCCTGACCTTCTTGCCTGACTACGATTACGACTCTTCGCTGCCTGCCCACGACTTCGGCCTGTTGACTTCGCTTCTGCCTGAACCCTCTGTACTTCGCTTGGTCAGTCTCATTGGCTACTCGCCACTTCACTTCTCCCTGTTCCACTCCAGGTGGGTTAGTGTTGTGCGAGGCGCTTGTGGGTTCGCATTCTGCTAATCCTGCTCCTTCTTCGCTGGATCAGACGGTAAGCCTGACAGGGACCAATTGATCTCTGTTCTGATACCTTTTAAAGCTAACACAAAAATAAGCAATCAAAGCAGCCAGACTTTAATGGAGGGCCACAGCTGCCAGTTAGACAGCACTGAAATAGTCATTGCTCGAAATGATCAACAACATTCTATATCTCTGGTTTGATGGGAATTTCAAAGGAATACCAATGCCATATAAAGTGCTGATGCTAAAATCTTTGGATTTGAAGTTCATTGACATCAGTGGGACAAACCAAACCTTTTTTTTAGCAAACTTTTATTTCAGCTTTTTACTGCAAAAAGTATAACAAGTATATACAGTTTTAAAATGTTAGAGCTGAGCACTTAGGCTTGTTGTTTAGTTATGTTTATATGTACATTATACCATTATTAGCTACATCTGTCATTAAATGACTGCTAGCTATGATTAGCAAATTTAGCCTTGTGACACCTGACAATGAGAAAGCAACTTTGATAAGAAACAATGAATAACAATAAAAAGAGAAGTTGGCTAAAACTAAAAAGATGATACAAGAGTTATCCTATAGACCAGTGCTATCCAATTTATATTGTACAGAGGGCCGGAATTTTTCTAATCTACATGGTGGAGGGCCGATAATGGAAGCCAGTGTTAGCCACTCCCTGTTTTTAGACCACACCCACTTTAAACCACACCCAACGCAAGACCATGTCCACATTGATAGCACACCAAAAAACCAGATGGTTGGTGCTCACTGCAGGGATCAGGGCCGGAACTAGAGGTAGGTAGAGTAGGCGGCTGTCTAGGACACCATGTAGGGGACATGAGGAATCCTTCCCCTGTTTGTCTGCCTGTGACATCATCCAGCCCAGGACAATCATTTGAACTGTGTGGTTATTAACCCCTTCCAGAGGATTGGGACTGTGACATTTACCCTGTGGAAAAGCAACAGTTAAGCACCTAATAGTGGTTTAGGTAGTGCCCCACGTGTCCCCAGAGTAGGAGTGAAGTGTGTATTATTTGCCCCAGTGTTAAACTGTTTATATAAAGTTTATATTTGTTAAGTCCTATTAAGACATACCCTTAAATCCATATGCCTCCTCCTCCCCTGTGTATAATACAGTTCCCCAGCATATGATTAAACACCTTAGGGGCCCCTAACAATAATTTTCAAATGCTAACAAACCCCCAGAACAAATACCAGGCTTATGTTCCATTGGCATCATAGGTCAGGCAGAGTATGGCAAACACAGGGTGCAAAGAGCAGATAAAGTTTGACACACAGGGAGCATAGGGAAGGCAGAACAGAGCAGGAGACAGGAATCAGGACCAGTCTAATATGTACTACATACAGTGACACAGTGCTGGTGCCTCATTAGCATTTTGCATAAGGTGTGAAAAGGTGTTCAGCCACATTTATTTTTTTCTGGAGATCTAGGGGTATGCAGGAGAGATTGTATCTCTTGAAATCTACCACTCAAAACTAGGGATGCACCGAATCCAGGATTCGGTTCGGGATTCGGCCAGGATTCGGCCTTTTTCAGCAGGATTCGAACCCAGCCGTACCGAATCCTAATTTGCATATGCAAATTATGGGTGGGGAGGGAAATCGCGTGACTTTTTGTCACAAAACAAGGAAGTTAAATCTTTCTCCCTGTCCCACCCCTGATTTGCATATGCAAATTAGGGTTCGGATTCGGTTCCGTATTCGGCCGAATCTTTCACAAAGGATTCCGGGGTTCGGCCGAATCCAAAATAGTGGATTCGGTTCATTCCTACTCAAAACCTCCAATGCTCCGGACCCAGTAAAAAACCTGTGTGTGCACATGCGCAAAGTTGTGGGGAAGGGGAGGGAAGAGAGGTTACTGGGACCGCTTGGCCTAGTGGAACACAATTTAGAAATCTGGGCCTGAGCAACCCGAGACATACAGTATATGCTTCATTAAATACACACTCACTTTACAAGTCTGTGGGAAACTTGCACCGCCTAGATGGCTTGATAGAAGCAGAGCATTTGCTGACACTGTTGGAGCTGGAATATGAGTTTTTGAGCACAGTTCATAAATACAGTGGCTAGGGTCTTTTTTTTACTAATGGGGACATACCTGGGCATCTACATTTAATCTGCAACCTTTATGAAGAACAGAAATTTTCCGCCAATATTTTGGAACTATACATACTGCAATAAAAGCTGGTGATAACAGCTAATATCACTTAACTCAAATTTTGTATGGACTGTTTATAATGCACTAAATGGACTGCTGAGATCAATAATGTTTGGTGCAGTAAAAACAAGCATATTATACAAGGGGCAGGTGTTAATAATGGAGTTCCCATATATTGATATACACTTGCACTTGTAGGGGCACCTACCTGCCATGCTGCATTGTTATTAAGGGTCAGGGTTGTTTTTCGTATGGGTATGTCTAATAAATGTATACTTTAATGTGAATTATGTGTATTTGTGATAATCTATTTGGGTCAAGTTCAGGTGGGGGTTAGCCTCCTTTATTGGTATGGTGCTGTCTGCAGGCTCTAAATTACTATGTATTTATCATCCAGCTTCAATAGTTACAGTATGTGTATTTAAAATGTATTGTACTACCATACTGCACTAAAGACTCTGCTGTTACACTTCACTTATATTATATGTCTCCACTTGTACAGTTCTAGATTTGTTTCTTTAGTAGTCCAAACATGCAGGGGCAAAATGCTCAAAATCCCACACTATAAAGTTATAAAGACTGCCGGTACATACAGAAACACATAGCCATGGAATAACACTACACCATGATTCCAAATGCACATTCAGTGAATTCAGCAATACAAGATACCACACTGGCACTGAAACTGTGAAATCCCTATAACAATAAGATTAGAAAAATTAACATCCCGGGGATAAAGCCAATAATCAGGACACTATAATTGCTGTAATTAAAATCAAAGAAAATATTGCAGGAAAAGTAGGTCAGTGATCAGCTTGGGGTATTCCTGATGTCACAGTGAGAGAGATAAAAGATTGGCATGAAACCTGACACATTATGGTTATTCATGCACAAAGCCTTTTGGGACGAGAATCTAATTACTCCTTTCTGCTAAATGTAATGAGTATGAGAGTGAACCAAAGACAATATTGTATGACAAACCAAAACAGATTTGTAATAGAGAAGGGAGAATAAAAGTCCACTTATTACAGTGCCCCATCACAGTTTATAGCCAACACTCCCAAATGGAAATTAAATTATCCTGATATGTTTTTTGCCATTAGGATTATGGAATATTAATCTTTAACACGTTATCTTCTGTGCTGCTAGCATGCTTATTAAAAGGAAATAAATAGTATTGGAATATATTAAGGCTTCTCTGCCCATGGAAAAAGCATGGCTTGTCTATCATTCACTGTGTATAACACCTACCAGAAATTGCTACTACAGGCCAGTCATTCCAAAAACATGCTTTTGAGTGGGTTGAGGTATTTCCTCTCTATCCTCATGTGTAATATAAGGCACGAAGTTTGCCCAGGTGCAGTAACTCATAGCAACCAATAAGATTGTACAGCTGTCCAGATGCTATCTGCTGATTTGTACCTATAGGATAGATCAACTAGGCAAAAGGAAAATACAGAAGGTTCCATGAAAATACTACTTCTTGCCTTCTGTTGTATAATTTATAGTTATAGTCCCATTTATATGCAATGCTAGTTCATTCTGAAAGGAAGTAAAAATCAATCTAGGTGTATCTTTAAAAAGTTTAAAACTATGCATATTATATTTTACTACAGGACACATTGTTGTCTAACTAACATAACTAAATTGAAATTGACTGATCCAGTAGCTTTGTGTTTGCCTCCCTAAGATATCATATGTATATTAATTTCCACTTGCTTTCCATGTTGTCCCAATTCTGTACTGTGCATCCTCTTCATTCTTACTAGTATTAATTTTTGTCAACATCCTATCTTTTGTTGTATTTATTATGAAAAATCCACTCTGCTACTTCATCTGTGCTTTTCTCCTTTACTTTGTCTCCCCTTCCCTTTATTCTAGCATCTCTCTCCTATCTATTCTTTCTTTTTCCCCATTGTCCATGACCATATTTAGTTTACCACCTGCAATTCTGTTCCACCCAGATGCATTCTTCTGATCCATCCTTGCACATCACATGCCACACCTACCACTTAATTCTGTTAAAACACATCTGCATTTTCCGTAAATGTTATCTTTCTTTTCTGCTATCTTCTGCTCCTCAAACTGTGCTCACCCTACAATCCCATGTAACTGATCTATTTGCCTGTCTGCCTACACCCCCTGGGTTCTGTTTGCTACTGGGACTAGCAGTCACATATGATGATGCCTCTAAATTCTAACATATTTCCTTTCCCCCTGTGTTCCTGTCTAAAGAAACCATAATACTACTATAAAAATACACAATGTACTGAGACACTTGCTCTGATGCTCTGATGATAAATCACTCCATATCAATTCCGAAAATATGTTAGTTTTACTTTTTAGGTCCCCTACCCATGTATTCAATCAAATCAAAAAAAGTCTTGCATGCTTGCATTTAGCTAAAAGAAGCCAGAATTGCATCTACTTCTGTAAGCATAATGCTGGCCTGAACCAACTTATAAAGCTGCTCTTGTGTGAGTTACAGTGTCTGATGTTGCTTTTTTCGTGTGCAAAGGTTTCTATTAAAACTTGCCCCAAAGTTCCTTTTTTCAATAATGTTCCATCTCTTCGTTGCCATTTGCCTTGATGTAGTGAGTAACTGGACAAAATGCTGTTGTGTGTAGCTAAATGTTTTATGGGAACCCCCATGTAAGAGTTATGGAGAGGCAAAGAATCCTTTCACTCAAATAAAATGATTTTTTTCCTCTTTACCCTTATAGTGAGCTGTACAAGACAGAGACCTCCTCAACATTTCTTTTGGCCGCCGGTGACAATTCTCTGATCTGCAATCACGCATTGTACCTTTAAATAACATTGATACATACAGCCTGCCAGTCATGAGAAACTTTACATAAGTTTTACATATGCCTCCCTTTGGCTGTCCGTGCCCTGAAAAGAGCACACTTTGCTCTGCACGCTGAGTTATGACAAGGACCCCCTTTCCTTGCTCACCCTAAACAGAGAGCACTTTTCTGCTACTGGGGTTCCCTGCTGACGTTTCACACATCGTAATATCTGGGACTTTGCAGCACCTTGCTTTTACTTTGCTGCTTCTTTCTCCCAGCACTTCCTCTGCAGCACTTCCTTTCTGTCAGCTCACAGAGGCGGGGACTTCTCTCCCTCCTTACACAGAGGAGAGACATAGCTCCATACCTCCCAACTGTCCCGTTTTGAGCAGGACAGTCCCGCTTTTGACAGCTCAACCCGCAGTCCAGCATTTGTACTGAAATGTCCCAACTTTGTCTTTCATCTCCTGCACTGAACAGCCAGAAAAAGATACAAATTTTCTAACTTAATTGGCTTTTGGCACAGAGTCCAGAACAGCCACCAGGTGCACTAAGATACTTTTGTAACAATTTTGAGATAAGCCAATAAGTAATTGTAACAATTAAGATAAACAGGTCTCTTTGAAAAACTTAGACTCACAGCTTAAAGGGCAATTCACCTTCATTAATAACTGTAAAAAAAACACAGAAATGTGTTAAAATTTTTATAACCTGCCAAATTTTGTAAAATGAACATGATAATTAGGGGGTTTGGCCACAAAAATGGGCGTGGTCGAAAAATCTCACGCCAATTATTTTTGTCCCTCTTTTTATTTCCAAAATGTTGGGAGGTATGTAGCTCCCCAACATATACAAGTAGTGATACAGTATATTCATAAATAATAATATAGTTATCGCTATGTGTTTTGTGGGGGACAGTCCTTTTTTTATTGCCCACATTTGTATGTGTTCATGCAGGTAAATGAAGTGCAGCAAATCACTGCAGCAGTGCACTGAACTTAGGGTTGCCACCTTGTGCCGGCAGTGAGACCAGACAGAGGGCAGGCAAAAGACATCAGGGGGTAGGACGGTTGCCAATCTGGGTGTGCCTGTGATGTCAGGGGTGGCGTTATGAAGTGGCAATTGACTATTGGCTGATCACAGAACCATTAATTTAAAAGACCTGTCTGGATTTTGGAAATCCTGACAGGCATTTTTTACCCAGACAGTCATTCCAAAAGCTGGGCTATCTGGGTGAAAACCGGACAGAACTGGTCCTTAAAGGAGAAGGAAAGGTTAAAACTAAGTAAGCCTTATCAGAAAGGTCCATCTAAATATACCAGTAAACCCCCAAAGTGGTGCTGCTCTGAGTCCCCTGTCAAAAGAAATACAGCATTTCTTTCATTCTATTGTGTACACATGGGCTTCTGTATCAGACTTCCTGCCTTCAGCTTAAACCTCATTGCCCTGGGCAAGAGCATGCTCAGTTTGCTCCTCTCCCCCCACCCCTCCCTTCTCTACTGTAATCTGAGCCCAGAGCAGGGAGAGACTCAGGCAGGAAGTGATGTCACACCATGTTAATACTGCAGCTCCTATCCTAAACAAACAGAGAGTTTCTAGAGCTTTTTACTCAGGTATGGTAAAACATTCTACAGAATAAATATAGCATTCTAGCTTGCACTATTGCAGCTAATCTATTGGCAATAAAATGCCTCCGTAGCTTTCCTTCTCCTTTAAAAGGGATACTGTCATGGGAAAAATAAATTTTTTCAAAATTAATCAGTTAATAGTGCTGCTCCATCAGAATTCTGCACTGAAATCCATTTCTCAAAAGAGCAAACAGATTTTTTTATATTCAATTTTGAAATCTGACATGGGGCTAGACATTTTGTCAATTTCCCAGCTGCCCCTGGTCATGTGACTTGTGCCTGCACTTTAGGAGAGAAATGCTTTCTGGCAGGCTGCTGTTTTTCCTTCTCAATGTAACTGAATGTGTCTCAGTGGGACATGGGTTTTTACTATTAAGTGCTGTTCTTAGATCTACCAGGCAGCTGTTATCTTGTGTTAGGGAGCTGCTATCTGGTTACCTTCCCATTGTTCTTTTGTTTGGCTAATGCGGGGGGGAAAGGGAGGGGGTGATATCACTCCACCTTGCAGTACAGCAGTAAAGAGTGATTGAAGTTTATCAGAGCACAAGTCACATGACTTGGGGCAGCTGGGAAATTGACAAATTGTCTAGCCCCATGTCAAATTTCAAAATTTTATATAAAAAAAATCTGTTTGCTCTTTTGAGAAATGGATTTCAGTGCAGAATTCTGCTGGAGCAGCACTATTAACTGATTCATTTTGAAATTTTTTTTTTTCCCATGACAGTATCCCTTTAATACAGCTCCAGAATAAGCACCCAAGTACACATTTTTCCTTCATATATTATGCTTTTGAGGGTAGCCTGCCCTGGTTAACATAATTATAACAGTTTTGTGTTTAAGCATGCCTTGTTGTTAAGGGATACTGCAAGTGTTGCATTAGTCTCTTATAGTCAGATGCAATTAATGGATTTGTTAGCTGACCTACCTCATTGTGATATAAATGCTACAGACAGTAGCATGAATACTTACCTTAACTTTTTTTTTAGAAAGAAGAGAATATAAGAATGATAGACGGTTTAATATGTGTATGGTCATAAGGTCATCACAGGCATATAAAATAAGCATCCCTTGCTGTTCTGGATTATTTCATTCTCTTCTTTCTGATGTGAGATCATTAACTTTCCTTGCAAACCTCAGACTGCATCAACTATTTTTAGATTTGTGAGCACTTTTATACTGTTCTCGCAAGTTCTCGCTATAGAACTGGAAAGACAAGCAAAAAAAAAAATCAATTCTAGGTCACTATCTAATAATGCTGAACTTTATATGCAGCAACTAAAAAAAACATTGAGGGTTTATTATAGGCGTGATTTGAAGCCTTTCATTTCACAAAATTGGCCTTAACATTTTAATGACTAAATAGTATGATGAATACCAATAAATTGTCCTTAACATTTAAAGGACTAAAAAACTCTTAACATTTCAATACACTATTATTAATATACAAGAACTAGACTATTTGAAATGTTCTTAGAATAAATATATTTCTAAAATGATCCAAATATGACTCCACTTCTCAGGAAATATTGGGTGCATGGCCCAATACTTACAACAGTCTGGTAGTGTTATGACTCCAGGCTAGAGACTATTATTTACTCAATTGCTGGTCAAGTTGAGAATGTCCAGTGCTTGTTTACTTCTGACCCAGTTCTATTACGGTAGTTTAATCTGTAGTTCATGAATGGCTTGACCTGGATAGACTCTTGAACTTTTCTGCCTCTCCCTGTTTAGACACCCTTGGACTTTCTCAGGTCTATAGGAATTTATTCCACAGCACCTATATCCAGTCTGCCAAGTGGCCTTGAAGTGTTTGCTGGGTGGCCTTCCTGTCTGACACTGCACCTTGGATATCTGAAAGCTTAAAGAGATTAGTCTCAGAAACATACTAAAATATGCTTTCCTGGGAATTATGCCTTCCCCCTGTCTAGCAGTTTGGCTTCATCACTTCAGCAGTACTCATCTCCTGCAGAGTTATAGAGCCTATATCAGTATACACCCTTGTTTAACATGGGTTTAAAGAGTAGGGTTTATGCTGAACATACTTTTTGCTTAATGTCTTCATCACATAAAGCCTATGTCCAAAACTGACACGTCACTTGTGATACCCATCAATTATGTCATCATCTGATTTTGTTGCTACAAAGACTTATTTTAAGTAACATGATAAAAATAAAACGGAATATCATGCAAATAACATAGTTTAAAGCTCCAGGGCACAAAATGTTAATTTCAGTGCAAAGTTAATAATGCGTGTTGGAGATATATTAGAAATGAAAGGAGTAAAGAGAATTAAAAGTTATAAAGCATATTTAGGAATCAAGTGCTCCTTGCAAAGTTAGAAAGAAAATTAAATGAGCTTTTATAATAATACAGCAAGGTCCCTACAGTCAGAAAGGTATGAATTGGATTAGAGGTTATCGCTGCTGCCGTGTGGTGCTGGAGTCCTGAGTTCAATTCCAGTGTGGGAACTGTTTACAAGGAGCTTGTATCGTCTGCCTGTGTCTTTGTTTGCACAGGTTTCCTCCCATACTGAAAAAACCTACAAGCAGATTAATTGGCTCCTATAGTTTGTTTGCATGGTAGAGACCTTACTGGGTCAATTTATAAAAGGTACTAAGTTTGCTCAGGTCTAGTAACCCATAACCATCACATGATTGAACAGCTGACAATTAAGGGCTACCTGCTGGTTCCTATGGGTAGCAAACAATTCCAATTTTATTACATTTCAACCCTAAAATAGAAAGTAAGCTCCACTGGGGCTCTTAGACAAGCTGTACAGCAAGTTTGCATGATATAAATGAAGGATGATGATAATATAATTCACTGTGAAAATAAAAATCGAAAAAGCAAAGCAAATTGAAAGTGTGAATTTGTTATAAACGGACCTGCGGTAGGTGGCTAATACTTAATGAACTCATATTTCATTTTTAGGACAACATTCTGTAAAGCCCAGGAGACGCTGCAAGACTTATGCATCAAGGCAATTTGTAAGAAAAATTGATGAAAACAATTTATATATACATTAAGCTTCTTACAAGGTAATTCTGTAGGCTCCCAAGTGCCAGCTCAGCCATAATCAGGCAAAGGAATCCATTTGAGTCAGTGGGGATTACCACATTTTTTTAGTTTAGGATTATGATGAATTGGTCCATTACAACTAATATAGCAAGGTATCTTTTGCAATGACCTACAGTCTCAGAACAGTCAGAAGTAGTAGTCATATAGCAAAACATAACATTTTCCACTTTCTCTGCAAATGAAAGAGTTATTTTAAGTGCTGGTTAAACAAATGTACTCATACAACAAATCATACAACAGATCTCATAAACTTTTATTTATATATTTCTTTTTAAAGGACCAGTAATGGCAAAAAGTTCAAATGTATTCCTTTACATTAAAAATGTGCACTTGTTGATTGAGCACTTACAAATAAACTATACCTAGGTAAAGAGATAAAAGGTAGAAAGGTATTCATTATATAGTTCTGAGATTAATTAATGCCATCTGGCCCATTTTATCTGTGTAAGAACTACAGCTATTTTACCTGTGCCATTTAGCCCTAATTTAACTTGAATGGCTGCCCCATGGCTACACAGCAACTTAGTTATATATACTATAGTAGTACTTTAAAACAAACACATTTTTTTTGGTATTCTTTTGGTGTTTAAGGAACAATAATACCAAAAACTGAAAGTGTTTTAAAGTAATGAAAATATAATGCACTGTTGTCCTGCACTGGTAAACCCGATCTGGCTGCTTCAGAAATATTACTGTAGTTCATATAAACAAGCTGCTGTGTAGCAATGGCGGAAATTTTAAAAAAGGCTATATGGCACAGGTTAAATAATGGATAACAGATAACATCATTTTGTTCTACAGAGTTTATCTGCTATCTGTTGTGTAACCTGAGCCTTTGAATGGCTGCCCCATTGCTACACAGCAGCTTATTTATATAAACAATAATAGTGTTTCTGAAGCAAACACAGCAGTTTTACCAGTGAAGGGCAACACTGCATAATATTTTAATTACTTTAAAACACTTTAATTTTTTGATGCTACTGTTCCTTTAATGCTTAAAGAGGGCTGGACTACGAACAGAGTGGGTTATGTTTTTAGCTTACCTGTACAGCATAAAATAGCAGTAAATATCTGGGCCTAGTAACTCCCTACAACACTTACTAGGGGGCACAAACATGTAGGTAATATATAAAGAGAAAGCTCCAAAGGTTACAGTGCAAGCAGTCATGGAGAAGAACTTGTTGTAGGGTACAAATAAAAACCCTTCTGCTCTCCTCATTCAAAGCTCAAACCTCACTCCTAGGGGCAAATTTACTTACATGCAAATTTTCGCTTCGGAAGGCTCCGCGATACTTTGTTCAACTAGGCCAGACGTTATTCTGTAGCGAATACGCATATTTTTCAAAATGCAAAACTTTGCCTCGGCAAATGAACACTGGCAAAATTTTGTCAGCGATTTTCACTAGCGTTACTTTCTTCCTATCGTTAACATACTTACACTTACATAGAATTAAATATGGCAGGTACATACAGGTCATATGTATGTATTTATTAGAGATGTTGGTGAAATTGCTGGAAGTGGTCATTTATTATTAAAAACATCCAAGGAAGCAAAATAAAGACAAACGAAATCCTCTATTGTCCTAGACATGAGCCCACCCTAAAACAAATGTGGCATGAGCTTCAAATGTTTCAAAAAGTGTCAGTAACATATATTGTCCAGTTACAACTTGTAAACATAATCCCACATTAAAATATGAAAAAATACCAGCGTTTTGTCTTTATTATTACTTTTTTGGAATACAAAATATGATATCACTGACATAATAATGTTGAGGATGTAGCTTCATCTTATCAATTTGCCAGGTAGAACCTGAGCGAAAATGCCCCTGGCAAAATGGTGGGAAACTTCTCTAGTGAATTGTCTTCTTCGCCTTTTAGTAAATTGGCGATGTCCCTGCGAACTATCATTTTGACGAATTTTGGCTAAAAAACTGCTTTTCGCTCTTTATAAAATTTGCCTTAGAGTGAGCTATTACAGTATCTAATTTTTCTATAGTGATTCCTATATTTTCTCCTACCTCAGGCTCTCTCACCTACAAGTGGGGCCCAAAGAGATACAACCTCATGGTGCCTTTCCATTTAAAAATTGGTACACTTGACATCATTGGCCATAAAAAAAACTCACAGAGCATTCTTTAGGCTGGCAAAAAAAAAAACAGCTCATGCAGGGGCATAACTACAGAGGAATTATACCCTGCATTTGCAGGGGGACCCAGGAGTGTAAGGGCTCAGTAAGGCCCTAATTAATGAGAAATTTCAATATATCTTGGTAGAATAGGTCAAATAGGTAGATTGAATTTGCTTTGGGACAAATGTCAACTTTTATTGAAGAGATACTAATATATATAGTATTTGCAGTCATATTTGTAGATTACATTTAAAGCTATAACATTCTTCCTATAAATAAGACACACAGCATTTATAGAGCAACTATTCCTTCAGTTCTCAAGAGAAATTCAAAGCCAAACGCTCAGGTCAGCATTTGTGTAATTGAAAGGATTTTTGCAGGTTTAATTGGTTGATAGCACTGAAAACCTTACTTAATAGTCCCATATAAAGACTGAACCCAGGAAAATCTAAAGTAGATGCCACATTTATTTAGGAATGAATAAAATGAATATGATGAGTGCTTGACAGGAAATATTGTAAAAAGAAATGTAAACAAGAGAACTTAACCTTTCCTAATAGCTTTGTTACCATCCCCCACAGCTTCAAGACAGTTAGAATTATTGATCCAAGATATCAAGACAATCAGGCCAAGGGGAGATAGGAAATAATTTCAAAGACATTGAAGCCCAGATGAACACATTTTAACTAGTTCTCTGATTTTATCTGAAAATAACCACTGGCCAATGAGAAAGACATAGCCAATGTCAAATATCCTAGCTGGCTTCCCACAGCCCCACATTTAGTATATTCTATCATCTGACCTATGGACAATTATACAATTTGCTCCAAAACGGCACTGATGTCAACAATCAGGCTGTACAACAACCTGTGAGATCAATGCATTAAATCATGGGTCATAGATCAGGCGATCCATCAGCTCATGTAATGATGTTGGTTTTTATTTTGCTCAGTTACTACTGATAAGCTGGAACCAGAGTTTGGTCTTACCACAAACACTCCAATAAATTGACAGAATTGTATGAAAAAATGGTTGGGATGGCCAGCTGTAGTTGTATGGGATTTCGAAGAGTAAGTATAGACTGGTTATTGTGACTAAATTAGTCACAACAAAAAAATAGGGATGGAATGGATGGAGCAGGCAAAGAGTCTGGAGCAGGCAGAAACAGGACTGAGCAGGAACAGGTGGGTCAATAGCAAAGGGGTAAGAGATTAGCCATAGTGCTCATGCAGAACTAATGGTCAGGCAAAGGAAGTGAGGCAGGAACTGGGTTAAATAGGACAGAGCCAACCCTGATTGACTGACTCTGTCTTGCCAATAAGATTGCCATGGTAAAGTTGGAAAGGCCAGGTTAAAGGTGATGAGAGTGAATGAGAAAGAGATGGGAACTCACAAGCTGCTCTTCTGGCCTAGTGTTCAAGGAGAGCAGCCAGAAACCTGGCTTGACTCCCAGCAGAGCATTACAATGGTTGTATTTGGCCAGTATTAAAGACCCAATTATTAATACCTGCCCCAAACTTGCATATTATCTAATGTATTTGCAATAGGAGCTGAGCATCTTCCTCTTCACTGATATGAAGGTTCTGTAACATACATTTAGAGTTAATTTGCTTGTTACCTCACAGTCTGTAAAAAGTTCAACCCATAAGACATCAGTCCTATTATGTTCCACCATGGTTTCTTCCTTTATATTGAGCTTCAAATCATGTTAAATATACAGACATGCCATATGTCTGAAACAGGGAATAACATCTATATTTACTGCCCAGTTCTGTGGCTCATGTAGCCATATTTCAGCAATGCCAGTGGCATCATATTTCTCATGCAGATCTTTGACTAATATATCTGCCACATAATTTCTCACTGCCCCAACCCTCCCTCCATAACCAGTGTAAAATCTGTCCCAGCAATCTAGTCATCCTCGACCATAAAACAGCTGCACTGTCATCTCTGAGTTGCAGTCCATGTCTAGCAAAAAGCCTGTAGCCAATGATAAAATCAGCCCAGTTCTCTAAAAACCCAGGACCCTCCTCTCTGTAGCAATCTCTTAGCCATGCATTAATCTCCCTGAGCTCAAAAGGAATATGCCAAAAAGGCAACAACTTGCAAAAGTAGCAATGATAAAGTGCAGAATAGCCGTAATGGCGAATGTGCCCAGTATAAATGTAATAAAATGCCAACACTAAAAATTATACAAATTAAAGATGCCACCTATATCTTTGTTTTGAATGTTGAAAGCAGATATCTATAATCTCTGTAATGATAAGATACAGCAATTTACCCAATGAAGATAATCTGTTTTGTTTTTTCCTTTACATTAACGAAGCCTTGAGTGATATAAATGTGGGCTGATATCAAAACAGCACATTCCCCAATGCTATACATAGTTTGCACTACAGTATTTCAACCCCTACTTTGACCTTACAATAGCATCTGGTGTTTCATTACCACCATATGGAGAGTTCAAACATCACCTTAAGAAACCCTGCATTTTCTATAGACATTGAACTCATTAACAGGAGTTGCTGTTTCTAACACTTAGGTGCTCAAAAGGTGTTGGGAAGGGTGCAGAATGGAGATCTGGGTCAAGAAAGCTTTTGAAAGGAAAGGGAGTTATTAAAATTCGATTTGAGTTTTTTTTTTTTTAAATTCTTGTACATAGTTATATTATTCACCATTTTTTCTATTAGTAACCTCCAAATTTTCAAAATTTATCATACACTGGCCCTTTAAGAACACAAATTCAACTATTCGCCACCTTTAACCTGTCGTTTTTGCCTATGACGGACTTCCTGGAATCAATTTGGAGTTGTTTGCAGCCTTTCTGACAAAAAACTCAAATCTAATTTGATTTTCAAATTCTATTTGAAAAGTGTGATTTTTATAATAAATTTTTATAATAAATTGCAATTGGTCAAATTTCGAGTTCATGGGAGTTTAAAATAACTCACATGAACTCACAATTCAACTCATGATTAATCTACCCCTTAAAGTTAATATGAAGATAAAAGTATGGTCACTGAGATATTCATACCATTAAGAAGAACAGCCCTTTTGCGGTCCACCCTGAAAAACGACCATACCTCAGTAGAGGTATGTGCTTTAAAGAGCTATGAAATATAACCTATATTTTTCTTTATTTTAAACTTTCGCATTTTATAAAATTTACACACAGATATGGTTAAAGGCAATTCCATCAGCATGGGACCAAATAGCAAAATCCATTATGATTTTTAAATGGGTATAAAATGAGGTATCAGTACTCTAGAATACATTGAATCCTACATGTTATGTTCAGTTATGGAGTTTTGACACCTTTAGCATAATTGTACTGATGTAAATATGTACAAAATAATAGCAGAAAACATTTTTAGGAGTAAGGCTATACCAAACCTGTATTAAAAAGAGCTTTTTGTTGCAGGTCTCTGTTAAATTCTAACAAATGCATTTTGAAGGTATTTACTGTTTTTTAAATGTTACAGATGCCATTGGTTTATACTGAAGAGTAATACTAGATATAAGAATACTTGGCAACATGGAGGACGGCAAGTGAATCACAAAAATGATGTAGTACAGCTGGGAAAGCAGTGTGATTTTATAATTTATACATGTGGGACTTCTAGTTATGGAAAAATGGAATTCAATTACTAATTAAGCCATTTTGGTGACAGTGTGTCTCAGTGATAAATCTTATATGCTTTTCTAAGTTTCTTTTTCCTGTATTCTATTCCCTTTTCTATTACTTTATGGATTGCCAGCATAACTCAATAACATTTAATTATTGTATTACTCAACTTTAAAATACCACTTTCTACTTTTTATTTAGAATTATTTGCAGTAGAGATGTTATGGGCCGCCCAGCTCACAAAATCTCTTTGTGTTTTTACTCAAGCAAATACTTTAATTATTCATTATATTGTATAACGTGAAATGCAAATATAATATGGCAAGGAAATTATTTAATTAATCTTTGTATAGTCTACAGCAGGAGTCCCCAACCTTTTTTACTTGTGAGCCACATTTAAAATGTAAAAATAGTTGGAAAGCAACACAAACATGAAAAAGTCCATGGGGATGTCAAATAAGAGCTGTGATTGGCTGTCTGGTAGCCCCTATATGTACTGATAGCCTACAGGAGGCTCTGTTTCGCAGTACACCTGGTTTTTATGTAACCAAAACTTGTCTCTAAGGCAGGAATTCAAAAATAATCTCCTGCTTTGAGTCCACTTGGAGCAGCATTCAAGGGTTTGGTGAGCAACATGTTGCTCGCGAGCTACTGGTTGGGGAACACTGGTCTACAGAAAGTAACCCAAGCAGCTTTTTTAAAATAATTTAGAGAAGAAATAAATGAAAATCTTTAGAAAGGATATTACTTTTTTAGTTGGGCCCAAGAAAAAAAGCTCAGAAATGAACAACAAATTAGCAGATAGTCTTGACAAGAAAAGTCTTTCTGATGATATTAAATTCAAAAAGTGAATAAAAATACATTCAAATAATTGGAGTAGGCTCAATTAAAACATTATATTATCAAACCAATAGAGGGACAGAATATCTACTGGAGAGGTTTGAGATGGTGAAGTACAGGCTGGAGAAGGTCACCAGTGGTCCCAGCAAAAAAAAAAACCCACAAAAAAGACCAAAAAAACTAGTTTATCAGCATTTTGAATCCCTATTTTGTGAGCTATGGATATCAAATTAAAACATCACTATTCACATAAATTTTAAAGCAACTCAGAACAAAATCTAAAAAGTGGGAAATTGATATAAGTACTGGTTGGCATAAAGCACCAACTGGTTGACCGCAATCTGTCAAGCATATTCCCACCACTAACTCACACTGTGCACTAACTATGGTACATTTGCTAAAAGTTGATGTATGGCATGAATAGACTTAGCAGGCCTGCATTCTCAGTAATGGCATGCAATCACACATGTAATAGCAATGCAATATCAGCCTAGGTAGAGGTAGAGAACCGTAATTATGAAAAGTAAAAGACACCAGTTCAGCTTTGTCAAAGCTGTATGACTCATGCTAGTGTCCCAACAGGCTGCCAATCCACCAGTTATTGCTTTATGCATCAGCAGTTTATATTCATTTCCCACATTTTAGATTTTGTTCTCTCTTGCCTCTAAATTTATTGTAGGGACCCATAAGGTTAACTGTCCCTATGAATATAAATCCTTTTCAAGTGCTAGGCCAAAACCTATGTATTTAAGTTAGCTTATTTAAATATCTATGTTATTGGCTGTTATAGATAGTGACCACTTCCTGTCATACTTTTATATAGTGATTGGAAAGGGGTGGTTTCTTTTTCTTTGGCCCTCCATCCTTTCCCTTTTATGTGTCTGGAGTGTCTGGTGTTAACAAGGCCCAGTAAAGAGTTTTGCCCTAGGTTTAGTCAGATTACAGGACTAGCTTTGTCAAGATTATGTTTTAGAAAAGCAGGGTCAGAATTGGGGACCTGTGGCCCACCCGGGCTGATGTCTCAGGGCCCCCTTTACCCTCCCCCTGCCGAGGTGTGCTGCGCCACAATTGCATGTGCACTCACGCGTACTGGGTCTTGAACCCTGTGGTGTGGTTCAATAAACCAATTTTGTTTTATTTGCAAGAAGCTCTAGTGTCTCCCTTCCTCCTCCACTTAGTGAGAGCCCTGGATAAGAGTCCAATGTGACCCATGTTCTACCATCACTAGCTGAAAGGCACTTTAATGCCAAGATTGGGTTACTTTATGTTAATAAAAGTGATGTTTTAATTTGATACCCTGATCTTTAATAGACATTTGTCATAGAACATCCCAAATATGTGCATATATCACCAATACAATTAGCTATAAAATTATAGAATTAGGTGGTACACATATGTGGTCTGATTTTGTGTGTGTGTGATATATATATACTGTATGTGTGTCATATATCTTCTGTAACAATTAACAAAAATAATGTTTTACAATATTTGATGAAAATATGATATCTCTCTAATAAACAAAACTATTACTTTTTAATGCAGGAGAAAAAGATAAAAACATTTTTAAGGCTACCATTTAAAACAATGCTATTAATTCCACTATCTAGCTGTTACTCACACATTTAGTCAATAACACATTTTTGTGGACCTTTGCTCCCCCTACTGGATTCCCTATTAAAGGATCGAAACACTTGAATTGAATTTTTGCTCATTAGTTACTTCTAAAAACCACTACTGAAAACAAGATTCAGTACATATATACTGAGACACGTGCAGAAATCAAGTTACTTTAGTAGTTCTATCCAGTTTTGAATGTGTTCACTGATATTAACATGCTCATAAACTGTATAAAGATGTTCTTTAATGTGATATTGAAGTTAACAGTTTGTATGTCTCATGCCATGAGTTTAGTTATTAGACAAAATCCAGTACTGCATACTGTGTAATGTGTAATGCTGACATCAGATTGAAAGTGACCAAGATTAAAATCGGATAAAGTTTACCAATAATTGGTGTAACCCCATTTCATTACCTTGATTAATGTGCTGATGGTGACAATTCACGAGTAGGGGTTTATGCCCCTGACCTCTCTTCCCTTCTGGGACAGAGGTATTGGAATACTTGGGACAATGACCCAACTAAACCACCTTTACCAAGGAGATCATGCCTATCTCCACTGGGGTGAAATTATGCAAACAGAAGGGTTTACTTCCCTACTTTCTTTCCAAGAGAATAGACTACTTGTCCCTTAAAGGAGAACTATTATGTTTTGGGCATCTATACCAGCCCAAGGCAACTACAACCCATTTGCTACTGGTCCCTACTCTAACACAACCAGCTATTTCTGCTGTCTGCTATTAACACTTAATTAAAAGTTTGTTGGCAACCTCTCATGATCTTAACTGTGCTCTGGTGCCTCGAGCCCTGACCTAGACTCATTAGTCAATGGCACATCATTTAACTCCCTTAGGCTCTGCTTCATAACCTCAGTCATGTATCAGCGAGTTTGTCTAGTGGAGCGCTGTAGAACTTCTGTGGTAATGAGGGCCAGAATTTTTCTGATCTGGGTGGTGGAAGGCCAATAATATAAGCCAGTGCTGACCACTCCCAGTTTTTAAACCACACCCATTCTATCACAAGAACTTTTAAAACAATACTCGCATCAATGGTGGCACGACACCAAATCCTGTGCCGCAATCTTCTTGCTATTGTATACAATTTATGTTGGCACCCAGATAGTACCTTTGTTAACAGAGTGCACCATGGCTTCTCACATTCACATTCAGAGCTGGATTATGGGTCTCTGGACAACGGATCCCATACCTTTATTTCCTAAGATGGACTGGAGGAAAAGGTAGGTAGTAGCTGCATGTCTTTTCCTACTTACACTTTAAAATAATTTATCTTTTACTTTTTATATCGCTGTTTTAAACATTCACAAATCCCTTACATAATAGGTTTTTATATTAGACTTTTTTCTATGTTTTTCTCCTATAATTTTTTGCCTTTGCTACAGACATTTTACTGATATAAAATTAGGTACTTTATTAAGTCGTCCTCTGCTAAATTTACAGCTGCCCTGCAGCCTGCAGTTTGAAGAAATTACCATTAACTAATAATCCCATAGTCAATATAAAATTCAGATGAAAGTATATGAGTAACAGAGCTAACTGATCAACCAACCGAGACTAATGTGCTGAAATATTATAGTAATGAATGCTATTTTGCATTGGTCTGCTGCTTTGGCATACATGCAATTTCTGATAATCTTTCCCAGAATTGTTCCAAATTTTTCTGAGAAATCCAGCAAAGGATACATATATTACTTGCAAGCAGCTGGTGGAAATAAGCTCTTATTCAATTTTAATGCATGTAATTACTCAAAAGTAAGAATGCTAAAACTTTATTATTAGTATAGCTAGGTAAGAACAGGAAAAAGGCTACATTACAGTTGCTTTGGTCACTTTTAATCTTAGTACCATATATTCCAGTGTTTTGTGAATTCATTTGTAGTTGGGGGCTCAGGTTTCATGCTAAAGTCCAGAGAGGCATGTATGATAACTGTATGCAGTGCCCTGTATGTGAATGCTTGGGGTCACAAAAATGGCTGAGCATGCGTAGAATATATTGTAATAAATCATCTGCAGAACAGTTTACTGCCAGTAATGTGCTTTTGCACATTAAATAAACCACACAGCTTAATGTTTTACAATTATTCATCACATCTGCACTGACTTTATGTATTTAAGCTTCTTTAATCAATGCAAATGGAGAGAAATGAACAAGAGGAAGAGTTTGAATATTTGAGAAAAGCCAAATTAATTTGTTTAGTTGGTTTATACTGCAGATAGAGTATTGGTTTGCAATGTATTGGCTTAGTAAGAGCTACTATAGCTGTAAAACACTGTAGAGGGTACTTTGCAATTACAGGTATGGGATCCTTTATCCAGAAACCCATTATCCAGAAAGGCCATCTACCATAGACTCCATTATGATCAAATAATTCATATCCTAAAGGAGTTGTTTGCCTTTAATTTAACTTTTAGCGTGTTATTGAATGGTCGGTTCTAAGCAACTTTTCAATTAGTCTTCATTATTTATATTTTATAGTTTTTCTATTATTTGCCTTTCTCTTTTGACACTTTCCACTTTCCAGAGTCACTGACACCATCTAAAAAAAAACAAATGCTCGTAAGGCTACACATTTATTGTTATTGGTACTTTTTATTTCTCATCTTTCTATTCAGGCCCTCTCCTATTCATATCCCAGTCTCTTATTCAAAGCAATGCATGGTTGGTAGAGTAATTTGGACCCTGGCAACCAGATTGCTGAAATTGCAAACTAGAGAGCTGCTGAATAAAAAGCTTAATATCTCAAAAAAATAAAATAATAAAAAATGAAAACCAATTGCAAATTGTCTCAGAATATCACTTTCTACATCATACCAAAGTTAACTCAAAGATGAACAACCCCTTTAAAATAGTATTTCCTTTTTCTCTGTAATAATAGCTGTTAATAGTACAACCTGTAAAAAGTAAATAAGTAGATTACATACCATACAGTGGTCCAGATGTTTCACATAGTTAAAAAAGCATCTATCTATCCAATAAATGATATTAAAAGTAGTACATGGAATTAAATTAAAAGTGAGAACAATTTGTTCCAGGGAGCCCTCTCAGAGTTCGGAGATTCATTTCAATAAAAGTTTAGTATCTTACCTCGCCCAATGACAATTATGAAATAATTGCTACTGAATATAACTAAGCAGTAAAAACTCCCCGGAGCCCTTAAGTATATTAAACAGGAACATTGCACAGGTCTCTCCAGTAAGCATAACACCCTGACCCTTTTGAAATTTCAGTTAATTTAAATGGCCCTCAGATCTCCAAAGGTGTGTAATTATTTACTGGTGGATATAGTCCTATGAAAAATGCTTTTCATATCCTAGATAAACACAGAGTAAGAAAGTATTAAAGTTACCATTAGAAAAATAAGTAAAACCCCAAAACCTCACTATACCATCAATCTCTGAAAAACAATGACAAAAGAGGTTAACAGAAGCAGAGTGGGTCTGGCACCCACAATGTCTTTATAAGAATGCCTTGATATATGTGAGGGAAAATGCCCTCAGATTCATGAAATGCTAATGCATAAAATGCCCCCAAGATCTAGTAGAGAGAAATAACCTGATCTGTAAAAAAAAAAAAAGGCCTATACTTTTAAATTACACAATTTTAACCTACTGTATCTCTCGACTACAACATCTTTGTATGTGCCTTTTACATCTCAAAGTCAGTAAGTTAATATCTTTGCAAATAGTTGGCTAAATATCATTAATAAATTAGCATAATACATTATTTTGCATTTGATTCATATGAATATGTTTGAAATGTATCGACCTTGTGTAGAAAGGCTGTATTACATTTGAATTCAGATATTAATCAATATACTGTAAATATTTTATTAGGAAGAAAAAATGCAATACACAGTCCTGCAATTCTTAGAATATTAAATTTTGGAAATGTTACATTTGTATGCATTTTTATTTACTTCGGTTTGGTATACAACCTTAGCAATTGTACTTTTAAAATAAAACTGAACACTGCATTCACTCTTGATATATGACTTTAATATGTTGCCACTTTACCTTTCAAGAATTGCACTGTACA
Organism: Xenopus laevis; assembly: GCF_017654675.1. Classification (NCBI taxonomy): domain Eukaryota; kingdom Metazoa; phylum Chordata; class Amphibia; order Anura; family Pipidae; genus Xenopus; species Xenopus laevis. The sequence continues at coordinate 118,070,663 of NC_054373.1, read as the reverse complement.
TATCCTTCTGAGAAAAATGCCTTACAAATATTTTTTTTCTTGCTGAAAAGTACAAGTTGTAAACTAAGCATTACCATCTTGGATGTGAAGGGTTCTATCCCAAACAAACAATTGTAAACAGAAAACAATGAAAAATACTGCACAATGCTAGCAATCGTTGCTTTTTTTGTTTGTGGGAAGCTATAAGGGCTCATTTAAAATCTGCAAGTGCAATGAGTAAAGTGCAGTTTTAGTGAGTGAGTTGTAAATAAAACCACTTTCATAAAAGGCACTTGGGTCAAAATGCACTCACACTTTCATATAGTTTCACTCTGTGCCATTTAGTCCTTCCTGCTTTCAGTTCCGAATTGAGCGCTGCTTTGCCCTTTTACCACCATCTCCAGACCAAGTGGAAGAGTAGCTCCACATGATAGCTCCACGTGCCAATTGCCACAGTTGTTCTGAATGAATAGGGTGCACAATTTTTCTGGTAGAAAATTAAGCATTGTAGGCAAATAAACATGGTGCTTGTGCTAGAAATTGCATTTTGCTCACTGCGCCTCAGTAAGTGAATGCTCTTTATAGCAATGCTGTCCAACTTCTGTTGTGGCCTATGTGGGGGAGGGCCGACAATGGAAGCCAGTGTTTACCATTCCCTGTTTTTAACCACACCCACTTTAAACCACCGCCATGTTACCACAAACACTATTAAGACCATGTCCACATTAATGGTGGTAGCACACCAAAAACCAAATGGTCGGCACTCTCTGCAGGGATATCATCCATTACTCATATGTGAAACAAGTTTATTATGTCATATTAAGACATACCATTAAATGCATATGCCTCCTCCTCCCCTGTGGATAGCACATCAATCCCCAGCACATGAGTAAACACCTTGGGGTCCCCATCATTTCCAAATGCTAACAGACCCCCACCAGACACACATCCCACAGAAAGAGCATGGCACACACAGCCAGAGTAGGGCAGGCACAGTATGGTACACATAGATAGCACAGTACATGCAGAGTATGGCACACACAGTAGATAGCATAGGGCAAACCTAATATGGCACACCAGGAAGCATAGGACAAGCAGAGTATGGCACACACAGGTTACATAGGGCAGGCAGAGTATGGGACACACAGGAAGCATAGGGCAGGCAGAGTATGGCACACACAGGGAACATAGGGCAGACACAGTATGGTACACACAGGGAGCATAGGGCAGGCATAGTATGGCACAGCAGCCTTCATCAATTGATTCAGCGAACTTGTGCCTAAAGAATCAGGTGCACTTGTGATTTTGATGCTGAGCTCCAGAAGTGCCATCCGTAGTTCAATACAAATGTCAGTTTAGTTTCAAAGCGACACACAAGTGCATAACAGCATTGATGCTGGGGAAATGGTGCATTACGGATAAAAAAAGCTTTGATTGTGCCTGAATTTTCACTTCACACACTGTGTAGCAGTAAGTAAATGACCCATTTAACCTTTGTGCTTTTCACAGTGAGGGTTATGCAAAAGAAACATGCAACTGCAGTCTGTAAATATCACTTCTGTTTTGGCCAGATATTGTGTGTTTGTACGATCTTTTTTTAGGCTAAGATTTACCTCCAGCAAAACAGACTAAAAAAAACGCATGCTTGTAAATTCTTCCTAGATGCCTAACATGGAAAGAGCACTCAAATAGTTATTGATTGTGAATAAAAGAGTCCTTGAGAATAAAACCCAATACAGAAAGGAAGTCATGCACTGAAGTAGTCAATGAGCCATGAAAAGCTGGTTTAAATTATTGACTGACATTCATCTTCTCAATATCTACCTTGTTATACTCATATAGGTATGCACATTTCAAAAAACTCATCAGATATATCTTCTTAATACTTAAAAGTTCAAAATGAAATCTGTACAAGCCAATGGCCTCTGACCCAAAGTCAACTGTGTTTTGAAAAAAGGAAAAGATTTTAGCTTGCACCTTATGCCTTTTAAATACAGTATGTATGCTTCTCCTGGGTCAGCAATACAAAGATGAACATGTATTTGTGTAAATATATATAGATGTATTTATACTGCAGCATAATTAAGCTACCGAAAATAAACATCTGTAATGTAACATTGATTTGTAAGTATCAATGCTGAGAAGCTTATGGATAAAAATAGAGTTCTCAAAATGAATTGCTAAAAAAAAAGAAAAAAAGAATTACCATTCCAAATATAGCCTTGAAAGTTATATTTTTTTCAATATTCCATTGTACTGAAGTGCTTGTCTGTTACTTAGCAACCCTGCCAATATGGCTTTTATTTTAATCTTCTCTATAAACTAACTCCAGCCATGGCATTTCAATGGGTCGTATATACTTTTACGTGTGTGCCAGACAAAAATGTGTTTATGTATATATGTATAGGGTTAATTATAATGAGTATCAATTTACATTCCCTTAAAATGATTACACACAACATATGCTGGGAAAGCAACACATGAACGTAGGATATTTTCTAAACTACTCACTTGCAACATCAACCATTCACTTTTGATTGTTCCTAATCAAAGTCACTGCAGAATAACACATTTTTCAGTCTCAAAAATGTAATTTGTTTTGTGTGTATAACCCAAGACAAATTTGCAGTACAGTTCAGTGTGATTTAATTAAATCCCCAAGACAGCTAAGCTATACAATATTTTATCCCAAGACAGAGCAGTCATAAGCACACCAAACAGGCCATCAATACAGTTTGAAGACTTTAGTAACATGGAACATAGTAAGTTAGGTTGAAAAAAGACACACGTCCATCAAGTTCAACCTTTTAACTTTTTTTAACCTGCCTAACTGCCAGTTGATCCAGAGGAAGGCAAAAAACCCATCTGAAGCCTCTCCAATTTGCCTCAGAGGGGGAAAAAAAATCCTTCCTGACTCTAAGATGGCAATCTGACTAGTCCCTGGATCAACTTGTACTATGAGTTATCTCCCATAACCCTGTATTCCCTCACTTGCTAAAAAGCCATCCGACCCCTTCTTAAAGCTATCTAATGATCTAATTCTGAATATTAATGGACCTGCTGCAGCCCAACATTGGCATGCTTATTGACTGTGCACAGGATCCTCCCAGAGAGGGTATATGGATGATTTGTTATTTCAGAAGAAGTTTAACTTTATTAGGACGATATAATATACTGCATAATAATATAAAAGTAAATAACAATATCAAGATGTGTGGCTCAGTCCAATGAAGATTGATGAATACTTTTATTATTTATTTTTAAATAGAATGGTTGCACTTACAATAATAAGGGCTAAAGGACTAACAGCCAGAAAATTTCTTTATGTACTAAATCATGGTGTTATCCTATAAGAATTGCACTGCTTCACTTTCTAGTATGTCTGATAAAGGGGCTTGCCCTGAAAACATTACATTACTTGCATCAATAAATATGCAGGGTTTATCCCGCTTGTAATAGTCTTGTTGTGCCAGTTTCAGATTGACTTGCTACTAACTGGAGGGTGCCGACAACTCACGAGACATCGAGCAATTCCAAGGCCAGGGTGTGCTGGTGAGTTTCTATACCTATTGTTCTCGGCTATTCACCTATTAAGCACCCCATTGCTTGTGCTCTTTAACATGTCCTTCAGGGGTATTGCAAGTACTGTTTTACAGAACAGAAGGCAGATACATTTAGTTTTACTGAAGCAGAACAGAAGCATATACTGAACGCTACACCAAGCCTACCTACAGTATATCTGTAGTTTCTTCTAATTGAGATACCCTTCGGAAGTTGGAACAGCTTTAATGCTGTTGATAAGGTGATTGTTCAATTGAAACAGAAACTTAATATTAAAAGTGATTTTATCCCCCCCCCGGTAATTTCTCTTCCATTAATGTTTTTGAAGCATCTGTAATGATGGATTTGGACAGAAGTTTACACAGTAATAACAGCAAAATACCGAAATGGAGTAATATATATTACCCTGAAAAAATAGCTCTAAAATCTTTAAAGGCAAACTCTTTCATCATCATTAGACAGGCAGATAAGGGAGGTGAAACAATTCTGTTAAATTACTATGAGATGGAGGCTACAAGACAATTATCTCTATGCATTATAAAAAAATGGACAGTGATCCCACAATAAAGGCTGAAATCAATATTATGCTAAATGCTGCAGTAATGTAAGGAATAATAACGGAAAAACTATGTAAAATATTGTTTTGTAAACACCCAAGGGCACCTTATATTTACTTTTTGCCCAAGAACCACACAAATCCACCAAGCCGGCATGTGGTGTCAAATGTGGGTTCTTTACTGCAACCTTTGGCAATCTATATTGATTTAAATCTACAAGATTTATTGCCAAGTTTACATCCTTCTAAAGGGGTTACTTCAACAGATTTGTGGAAACTTATCCTTTCTATCAACAGGAGTTGCTTGATTGGAAGAGGGAAAAAAGTTCAATGTCAAAGTAACACAAGGAGTCTGAAGTCAGAGGATGAAACTGAGGAGGAATTTGTAAATGGTATAAATCAAAAGAGGATAGAGAGGAAAAAACTGAAATAGAAAAGAAACAAAAGGAGCTTGGAGATAAGTTAAATGAATTGCAGAAAAAGACAAGGTTAAACCTAATGAACAAAAGAAACCAAAGGAGTCTTCCATTAGAATGAGCTTGAAATAGTTTATCGGATATGTTCAAGGATGCTGCATGGCCTCAAAACCAGATTTTCCGAAAATAGCAATAAAGACTAAAAAAAGCAACTGCCATATTTTGAAAAAGGTATTCAACGCCCCATGAAGAGAAACAGAAGAAAGTCAAATTCCATTAATCTCTTGAAGTTTATTACATTGCAAACACTGGAAGGAGCACAGACAGAGAAGGAATGGTAACAAGTACCAGCTCCAGGCTTCCATTTCCAAGCAACCCAGACTCTGGACATTCTAAGGCTAATGGAACAAAGGGCATTTTGACTGCCATTATTATACCGATTTAAGATGCATTGTGCCCCATTAGCTTGAATTTTAAATTAGCGTAATTTTAATAAAAAAATCTTTACCAACCATCTCAATCGTGTCAGTAAATCATATGTTCTATAGCAACATTGTTTGGATAATACCTGTTAGGACTCTAAGGGATTTAAACCCTGGCCTGCTTAGTAGTCAAGACATGTACAGTATTTGTCCTCCAGTTAAGACTGGCTGATACTACTATGCATGAGACATCAGTCCTTGAACATCTTCCTCCACCTACCTGGTTAACATCATGCTGTGATTAAACAATTTAGGGCCTTTATAAGTTGGGTACTTGAAGGACACAGTGTTTGATCATCTGAGCTCCCAGCCTGATCTAGTCCTTGATTTGTGGATCCTGTATTCCCTGCCTTCATTCCTTGTTCCCTTCCTAGTTCTGGCCTCCTGTTCCGCTGCTGTCCTTTTCCCATCTGATACCCATTTTCTGTGGATTTCCTGGTTTGACCTTTGGCCTGTTACTCAACCTTGCTTGACCGCTGCCTGCCACTGACCTTGGCCTGCCTTTCAGACTTTGCTAGTCTTCCATCAGCCTTGACTTTTCAGCCCGTTACTGGACTCTGTTCAGTCTTCTGTCTCAACTCAGGTCTGTATCTGTACTCGGGTTTTTCAGTTTGCACTTTTGTTAGTTTGTTTGCTTGTAGCCTGTAGGGTTCCGAGACTGCTGAACAATAGAAATTTACTTTTTTGCAGTCTGAAACATTTTATTGTATGTTTCACTCTTGTTTAATGAGTTTTTAAACAATATTGCTAAAAACAGACAGGACTTTCTAATGATTGCATGCAAAAGAAAACAGCAATACAGTATTATTTAACCAATTAGTTTGCAGTTGGTCATCTGTTTAACACATCTGTAGTGAACACTGAGTTGCTATCCTGGATTCTTCTGGAGCCATAGCAGGGAAACTATAGTTTGAGATCAAGAGGTCTTAGGGCAGGACTACATGGATGTTTTCGGCGTGATCCAACACGCTGCCACAAAACGCCGGCATCACCTTTTTTCCGTCACATGCGATTTGACGCTAGCGTTTTGTTGCAGCACATCGGATCACGCTGAAAACGTCCATGTAGTCCTACCCTAAGAAATACTGTTGTAGACAAATGCAGATTTGATGCTTTGTATTACTACACTTGGGTAAATATGCACTAATGAGAGCCAGAGTGAAAGTGAGATGTTAGCTGCCGGTGAAATCACTAACAATAGTGTTTGGAGAGGGTTGTGAATTGTGCTTTTTTAAAGGACAAGGAAGGTCTGCAGTATTAATAAATAAATCTTGTTTGAGAGGCATACCTGCTGTGTCATCAAGCATTAAGTCTGCTCTATGATAAGCCGTTTCACGAAAAAAGAAGTATTAGAATTAGTTTCTGCATGGTAATAGAGGAGAACGGAGCTGTTTCTTGAAAAAAGATGTTAGTGATTAGTGATGGGCAAATCTGTGCAGAATCTGTGAATTTACAACGGAATTCACGAAACGGCAAAAAATTTGCAAAACACATTGAAGTCAATGGGCGTCAAATAAGGAGCGTCAATTTTTATACGTGCAACTATTTGGTCCCAATGTATTAAAGTCAATGGGTGTCTGAATAATTTTGATGCACGTCAATTTTTTTTTGATGTGATGGATTTTTCACCCGGCAAATTGTCGCTGCAGTTCACAAATTAATTTACCTGCAGCGAAACGTGGAAATTCGCCACAAATTCATGTCTGATTGGACCACTCCATTAGATGGTGAGATAATTACAAAAATACTTTTCTTGTCCTTTAATGAATTTAGTGCACATTTGCGAGCAAGGTAGGTATACTTTTCTTTATATGAATAAAAACATCGAACAGCCTCTTTAAATCTTTGTATACCTGCCACTCTGGTTGTTCAGAGGTTAATAGTAAGGCTATAGCAACCACTTAATCATTTAGGATTTCTTCCCTTCCTCTAACCCACTCGGCCCCCTCACTTGGGAATTCACTTATGCTATTGGCTACTGAGCGTGCTCAGTTCATCTCAACTCACATTAATAAACACACCCTACAGTTTAACAGCCAATTAAGAGATGGCCTTGTTGGTTCCCATAGAAACTCTGCTCTAGCTGTCTGCTGCTATATTTTCTCCTACCCTAACTCTCCATTACAGTGCTCACTCCAAGCATAACTTCCTTTAAAGGAAAACTATACCCCCAAAATGAATACTTAAGCAACAGATAGTTTATATCAAATTGAATGACATATTAAAGAATCTTACCAAACTGGAATATATATTTACATAAATATTGCCCTTTTACATCTCTTGCCTTGAACCACCATTTCGTGACTCTATCTGTGCTGCCTCAGAGATCAGCTGACCAGAAATACTACAACACTAACTGTAACAGGAAGAAGTGAGGAAGCAAAAGGCAGAACTCTGTCTGTTAATTGGCTCTTGTGACCTTACATGTGGTTTGTATGTGTGCACAGTGAATCTTATGATCTCAGGGGGCGGCCCTTATTTTTTAAAATGGCAATTTTCTATTTATGATTACCCAATGGCACATACTACTAAAAAAGTATATTATTATGATAATGGTTCATTTACATGAAGCAGGGTTTTACACATGAGCTGTTTTACTCAGTATCTTTTAATAGAGACCTACATATTTTGGGGGGTATAGTTTTCCTTTAAAGTAAGTTATGCTGTGTAAGCCTGCATTCTTGAATACATGAACTTTACAGTGCACATTTACTGTTTGCATTTGTAAATGTCACTAAGGATGTGTCAGAAGGAAAATGGCTGCTAGGAAAATGGCCACTGCACTTGTGAACAGAGGAGATATATGCAGTAGAAATGATGGGGTGGGGGAGATGTGCCCAACTTATTTACATCTATAGGGTTTACATTTCACACCTTACAAAAGGTGGTGAAAGAATATATGAAAGGCTGTGGCAAAAAAGAAGAGGACATAAGGAATGTTGTGGCATAAAGGCAAATAATAATTTGCAAGGCAGAATCTGAAACTGTGATAAGTTACATATTCATAAAACTACGGAGAACAAGTCAGAGAATGATACATTTACATTATTCTAGACTTAAAGTAAACAATAAAGAAGTTTAGGGTACCATTAATTGGTCCATGAAAAGCACCATACCCAAGGCCGGATCTCTGTTTCCCGCACCCCTAGGCCGGCCCAGGTCTTTTTGCTACCATTCATTCTGGAGTGCTCATGTGCACACTTTATCTGACAGCACTGCGACTTTGTATGTGGGTCCTCAGTAGGCAAAAGATGCGGCTGGGCAGCATGCCACTCCTAAAATTGTGCTGCCCTAGGCCTTTCCACAAATCCGGGCCTTAACTTACCCATTTTTCCCATAAAGTACTATGCTAAACCTCTACTTCACTTCTGTGGCCATCTCTCAAATTCTCTTATCCGCAAAACAAGCAATTTGAAAGCATGTCTATAACCAGTGTCCCAATGATTTGTAATTTTTAATTACATTTCTGCAGTAGTCATAACTACTTTCTTTTATGCTAGGATGATGCAGTTTTATGGCCATGATTAATTTAATTTAAGACTTTACTTGCTGTAGACTGTACTGAAATTTCTCTGGAAATTAAAACTGTGTACAGATCACAGAGAAATATGTACACATAGATAAAGGGGAAACTGGAGATCTTGTAAAACAAGCATGAAATATCCATTAACATTTGGCTGATTTGCAGCTTATAGTCAAGTGTCACTTACTTCTGTACTGTAAATGCATGTACCAGTAGAGTTAAAATGTAGGACTTTCTTCTTCATCTTTGAAAATAAATTGCATTTCAACACCATTGTGATTTAAGAGAGATTAGTAAGGTTTTCAATTGAAGGCTGAATGCAGATTTCTAAAAATAAAAAAAAAAGTAAAACGGCAGCTTAGAAGATAGATCATAATTGAATTGCAAATCTCACATGCTTTATTTCACTGATATGTAAGAACTAATTGATATACCCAATTTCTGATTCATCTGATGGCAGCCTACAGTCTTAAAAACAATGTTTTCTTCAGCACACCACTTACTGTTTCAGGGTGCATCCACTCCCAAGCTCCCAAGCTGCCTCCAAATTCCTTATCTTAAATAATAGGATATGAAGCACACCATCCTCAGGCTTTGCCTTTAAAACATGTTATTCCAGCAGAATTAACACACAAGCTTTCGGGGGAAAACCCCATCCTCAGGTGCCTACAGTCTTACCATAACCCATCTTCCCACTCCCTGCTTGGTACATTCCACAAGTTTATTTAGCAACTGCCCTTATTTGGAAATTAAACAGGCATGGGTGTGAAACCATGGAAATTGGGAAATAATATCAAAAGGTTGGACATAATAACAGTGAAATTTACATTCACAAAGCAAAGATTAAAATGAACAAAGATTAAAATGGGTGTAAAATGACCTTAAAGGACAAGGAAAGTATTTTTTTATATCCCCCATACTTTGAAAGCCCACCCCAAGATGTACCTGATCGCTAAATTAATTTTGGCCAAATACATTCCTTTGTCCTGTTCAGTGTCGTTGTAGATAACTGTATTAAATCCTATTCCGCGCCATTTTCTTTTTGCTTGCATAATCAATATGGCGCCGGTACATCTATTGCGCCAAAAGTATTCCGCCCCCCACGGACGCGAGCGTGACTGCAAAGCTCATGCACCAATTTCCTCTGGCACAGCAACAGCGCACGAGGGTTGTTTAATGCGCATGCGCTGCCTTTGATCCGCTGAAGAGCGCAGAATCCACTGTCTGTGTCTGTGTGAAGAACGAATGTATCATGGGAGTTGCCTTCACTGTAGTGTGCGGTTATTTCCTCAAGCAGCCAGCAGATGTCGCAAACGGCAGTACACACAGAGGAATTGAAGCAAAGGCTGAATCCACAAAAGGTATGTCTATAACTGATACTAATATAAAGAAAGTGGAGTATAAAGCACCTTCCACCAATCAAGAAAGCACATAAATGGTGTGCAGGGTCAAGGGTTAATGCTAAATATTCAGTGGAGAGAAAAGAATGACCCAAAAATTGCACCACCCCATTTATTATTCCATAAATCCCATACCACAGGAGGTAAAACTTAACCTTTATTCGTACGTATTAAAATAACCCAAAGGTGAAAAATCAAAAATGATTAAAATTACAAAAAGGAGGAGCGCATTATTTGCTGGATTCAGTAGTCTGCCCCAGATGCTTAAAGATTGATCGTTGTCCAACTGATAGGATCATATAAAAAGCATCATCATGGGGATAAGCTACATTAAGTTCTATAGATTGTGGCAAATGGCAATAGTGGTAGCACTCAATTCCCCAAAGGGTTAATTAACTAGTAAGTGCCAAAATTATATAGGATGCGATCATTGATCAGATCGAAACGGACTGAGGGCATCATTTCTATCCGTCCCAAACATTAGCCGAAAACACCCTCATGCGACAGGAAATATAAGGTGCAAGAACCTGTCTTGAGAGATTCCGTTATCGGCGTTGCTAAAATACAGCCACTATGGTGCCATTAAGCACCCCACCCTTGGTGCACCCCCAGTGATACTGTTGGGTCTGCGGTGAGGTATGTTGCGGCGCAAGTAACTTAAATTGCAGCAAATGAACTCCCTGCCTAATTGAGCTAAATTTTAGAAATGATGCCCTCAGTCCGTTTCGATCTGATCAATGATCGCATCCTATATAATTTTGGCACATACTAGTTAATTAACCCTTTGAGGAATTGAGTGCTACCACTATTGCCATTTGCCACAATCTATAGAACTTAATGTAGCTTATCCCCATGATGATGCTTTTTATATGATCCTATCAGTTGGAATACGTTCAATCTTTAAGTATCTGGGGCAGACTACTGAATCCAGCAAATAATGCGCTCCTCCTTTTTGTAATTTTAATCATTTTTGATTTTTCACCTTTGGGTTATTTTAATACGTACGAATAAAGGTTAAGTTTTACCTCCTGTGGTATGGGATTTATGGAATAATAAATGGGGTGGTGCAATTTTTGGGTCATTCTTTTCTCTCCACTGAATATGTCTATAACTGAAGCAGCACTTATGGTTACACTTTCCTTGTCCTTTAAAACATATGTGCCTTGTTATGTTTGCACTCGAGTTGTATGCATGTATTTTAAAGTGCTACTAATGCACACAGCATCATACAGCAGATTACAGCATAGTTCTGAAATATATTCTATTTCTTCCAGTGTTGTATTTTTTTCCCTTGAACTTAAAGCCTTATTAAGGGTCTAAACAGGCCGGGAAGCAACAAAGGTATATAGGTAGGTCTTTACTACCACATACGTATATGGGATGAAACAAGGAAGGATTTTATTCCAACAGACTTTCACAGAAATGACAATGGTACAGTCTTGATGCACTGGTGGCCTTTTTTAAATGAACAGTAACACCCCAAAAAATTTAAGTTTTAAAATATATTCTTGCCCTGCACTAGTATAAATTGTGTTTGCTTTAGAAACACTACTATAATTTATATAGACAAGCTACTGTGTTGCCACGGGTGCAACCATTCAAGCTGAAAAAGGACAAAATGTACAGGTTTAGATAACACTCACTTTTTCTTTCAATATAACAAGAGGGCATGTGTAAGTCCACAAGTGCAGTGAGCAAAGAGCAATTGCCATGTTTTTTTCCACAATGCAGTGTTTTTTTCCTACTGCAATTGCATACACTTTGAACACAACTGTGCATGGGCCTCATCACAAATCAAACACAATTGCGCCAAATATCTTCAAGTCTCCCTGGCGTTATTTCTGGTGTTCGCTGGTGTCATTTCCAATGTTCGGCATGTGAGTGACTTGTGCCCTGTTCTTTTCATGCGACTTCATCACTTCTGTGATTAACACAGGACTTTGAGGGGACACTGGAGCTACTGCCTGGCCCAGAGGTGGCAGTAACTCCTGGTTTCCCTGCATCAATAAGCCCAGCAGTGTTCAATTAGGAACAGAAGGCAGAAAGGACTGATGGGTGCCGAGTGCAACTCTATGGAAGTGCAAGTATTGCATTTTGATGCAAGTACCTTTAATTAAAGTGGTTTTACACTCAACTAACTCATGGAAATTGAGGGGCTGCAACTGTACTTATGGTTATACATGACCCCTAAAGTCTCCAGTGCAAGCTGTAGTGGAATTACACCAAAAAGTGCGTCATGAACAGTTGAGGAGCTGGGCAAGGGGGCCGCATCACTAGTGCACACTAGTGCAAAGAGCGCTATTGCTTTTTGCTGCCCCCTGTAACTGGCTGCTTGCTGCTTTCTTATGGCAGGAGTGGCCCTGCCCTCTATTTCTTTGTTGTGTGAAACAATACAGTGCAAAACCTCCCACTGCTTCACTTGCAGTACTAGTAGGTTCACACCTGAATGCTACTTTTGCTGACTGGAGATCTTCTTGTCAGGGCACAAGCTGCTCTTGCTTAGCTAACTAAGCTGCCCTTCACCTCTGAGGCTATCACCTAATACTTACTCAAAAACAGCCTCCACACCTGTGTCATTGGATGTTATCAGGCAAAAGAGGAGCCCTTTTCCCCACTCCCCTACATACATTCTGCAGACCTATTTTCCTCTCTTACCCATCCTGTGTTTGGATACAAATCAACCTTTAAGTTCTTACACAACCTGTGTTTGAGTACAAATCAACCTTTAAAGGTTTATTTTGCACTTGTGTATGTATCAAGATTAGTGGAAGTCTGCACCCCCTGAAACATGGTGGTCACAATAAAAGAGGTCATCTTTCTGCCTGCATATAATATTGTGTGTGTGTGCAGCTCCTTTAAGTTTTCTCATTGATGAACTGATGTATCCTGGTGATTTGAAGAAATTTGTACCGCCAGTGCAGGACTGTGTTAATAATTAGATGTGCGGCAATAAGGAAGCCTAGAAGCACATCTCCCTTCAACCTGTATTTATTCTCTATAGTCCTCTCCACTTCTCCTATTCCTCCATACCCTTTACTGCACTGTACATTTCTACATACAGGTAGAGGACACATTATTCAGAATGCTTGGGACCTGGGGTTTTCCAGATAATGTATCTTTCTGTAATTTGGATCTACATATCTTAAGTCTACTAGAAAATAATTACTGTATCTAAAGACTTGCTAGTCTTACTGAAATAATGAATATACTGAAATAACATATACATAAATATGTAAATATGGTAAAAGTGGCAATACCATTTTGCCAGCTTAAGTGCTTTATAAATAGGGCCCTGATTTTTAACGAATAAGCATTCAACATGAGATTAATATATAGGGCTAATGATGAAAATTAAAGGCAAAAGCCACTTTTCAGTTTAAACTTCCTTGGTTCTATATCTCATTCACAATTGGAATCCCCATATAATGAACTCCACCTTCTCAATCTTTAATCCTGAGAAAAAATTACCATTCTGTAGGGATTTGTTTACCATTTGGGTGCACATGCTTACACAATAAATATCAATAAAGCTATAGATGTTGAGGATGTTTTGTTAATGAATATTTTATTTTTACTTTTTTTTTTAGAAGGATCTAATTGTATATATGCTCATATAGTTGTCCCAAAATCAAATATATATCTATATATATTCAGAGTTAGACATTTACAAGCTTCTGCCCAATTCAGAAAATAGTCATGTTATTGTTAGTAACATGGGTTTATGCAATGTAAGGCCCTAATATAAGGATTTTGTAACTGAAATATGCTTGAGCTATGTACATTGCCAAATGTTATGATTACATATGAAACTTGTGTGATTGCATATTATACATGTGGGGATAATGGGATTGGTGGCAACCCATCCATTGTTTTACTCTATTTTATTCTATAAGCGTGTGCACCCAATTGCTAGAGGAAGTCTTCCACAGTGCGTCTAGGGTGTTGATTATAGTAAGTAACTGGAAAAGCAGAAAGTAAAAATTAAACCATATCTATTAGCTATTATGAAATCTGAAAAATAAAGAAAATACATTTTTTCATATAAATGAAAAGGGAAGAACACATTTTCAATATAAGCCCTATTCATTTGATTTCTGTGTAAGACCTATGTCCTAATAATGAATTGTCTGAAAGGTAGCTGAAAGCTATGAGCCCTCTTATGAGAATGGGCACATAGTTGGACTGGAGTGGGACACCGGGAAAAAAAACCCTTGTGGGCCCTGCTAATACAGACACCCTACCTGCCTGCTTCCTGACCTCCCACCCCCGACCCTGATCATAGTCATTAAGAAAGAAGGTACACGACAGGTGTTTAGTAGAGTTGAGGCTGTGGTGGGGGGGGGGCTGATTGGGAAGCCCAGTGGGCCCTGAACCCTCAGTCCAACACTGAATAGGCAATTCATGTACAAGGTACATTTCTGTATATAATTTGAAAAGTTTTGAAGTTTTCAAAGAGAAAACATGGAGAACAAGAGTTTGAGACTTGATTTACCCTTCAGTCATTTTAGCTGTTTTATGTAGCAGTTCTTTGTGGAGACTGATGTCTAGCATCCTGCTTTGTCCAAAGCCGCTTTGAGAGTCTGCCACAATCAGAAATCAGAGAAAGGTTTTATTATTACCTATGACCAGAATAACCCCTAAAAAAGTACTATACACTTTGTGACTTTTTATTTTAAAGTGTTAGAGGACCAGAATGAAATATATAAATAGATCTAAAAATACAGGTCTTAAAAGAAGTATGTTCAGCTCAAGGAAATATAAAAATGTAAGCATTAATACATTAAAAGGCCATTTTTCTTAGATGGAGGAAATGGAGTGAAAGAAGTTGCACTCTTCTTACATTTTTATATTTGTGATGTCTTTTTAATGGTCCAAGGAACACTTTTACACTGCAAAGTTTTCTGAAGTTAACCTTCTCTGTTCACAGGATCTTAGATAATGAGAAAATATGGAGATGTTAAGCTTATTATAAGAGACTAGTAAAACAGAACAGGAATGATGTAACACTTTGTTCAGGTTTAAATTAAGTGCAGTTCACATGCTTAGGAAGTAATTAGGCAGTGTTCTGCAATATTTATATTAAGCTGCCAAGAGGCTTGTTTAGAACAAGTCATTAAAATACATGACTTCTTTTATATTAGGAATAGGGACTTTGCACTGCCAAAATAACTACAGTTGTGATTTAAACACAAATCACTGACTTACTGGAAAATTGGATCCAGGGTGTTTTAAATTGGAAACCTTTATGCAAGTTCAAAATACTTCTATTCACCAATGCTTTTCCTTATAAACTTGAATTATTACAATGCAGCTTATTAGTTTTTCACACAAATAGCAAATTCAGTAGTGGTGCAGGAAATATGAAACTACATTTCATAAATTTAAAATATGCTGCTGCAAAACTCAGGCACTGTAAAACAATATAAGACTCCCAAAGTGTGAGTTGACAGAGTGTTTGGCTCACTTTAGATATAATGGTTGGAATGAATTGTGACGTAGTTTTCCTTTCAATGTGATGGTTGGGTGAATGAGTTGTAGGATGTTATATAAATATAAGGAACTGTGTTGCTTTGTGGGTCTGAAGCTATATTTTCTGCATTCATGTGCCCTGCAGTGAATGTTGTATCTGTTGAAGTGGAACTAATTAAGCAAACGTACAAAACGTGGAATGAGATGAGACAAAAATTGCCTGGCAGTCATAAAGTATATTGGCAGATGAGTGGAGACGTATTGCTGTAATATGGCTAACTGTAATTGCTTTCATTTTGCATGCTACAATTTTAATTTGTTTGTTTGTTTCTGCATATAAAAGGCGTTCTGAAATAGAAAAGAATGTGTTCTGTGCAGTGCTTATATTGGCTTTGTTTGCTAGTTGCAACTGATTCTATTAGCAAATAAGCAATAGAACATTTTTAAGAGAAATAATGCAGACATTATGATTGAACTATATGCCATAAAAACAAGAAACATAAACACCTAATTATCTTCCTATTTTTAACAGGCTGAATATTTGAGTGATACGAGAAATACAGTAATACAAGTAATATAGTTATGCAGTGCATCAACCTAATAGAAAAATATATAAAATATATAAAATACCTTGTGTAGTACTACAGGGATGGGACCTGTTATCCAGAATGCTCTGGACCTGGGGTTTTCCAGATAATGGATCTTTCTGTAATTTGGATCTTCATACATGAAGGGGCCCATTCATTAAGTTCGAGTGAAGGAATAGAAGAAAAAAACTTCGAATTTCTAAGTGTTTTTTTGGCTACTTCGACCATCGAATGGGCTACTTCGACCTTCGACTACGACTTTGAATCGAACGATTAGAACTAAAAATCGTTCGACTATTCGACCATTCGATAGTCAAAGTACTGTCTCTTTAAGAAAAAACTTTGACCGCCTAGTTCGCCACCTAAAAGCTACCAAACTCAATGTTAGCCTATGGGGAAGGTCCCCATAGGTTTGCCTAACTTTTTTTGGTCGAAGGATAATCCTTCGATCGTTGGATTAAAATCCTTCGAATCGTTCGATTCGAAGGATTTAATCGTTCGATCGAATGATTATTCCTTCGATCGTCTGATCGAAGTATTTGCGCAAAATCCTTCCACTTCGATATTCGAAGTCGACGGATTTTCATTCCCCAGTCGAATATCGAGGGTTAATTAATCCTCGATATTCGACCCTTGATGCATTTGCCCCTAAATCTACTAAAAAATCCTTTTATTATAAAAAATCTTAGTTTGGATCAAGTACAAGCTACTGTTTTATTATTACAGAGAAAAAATTTGGATAATTTGGATTAAATGGAGTCTATGGGATACGGCCATTCCATAATTCTGAGCTTTCCGAATAACGGGTTTCCGGATAAGGGATCCCATACTTGTACTAGGGCAGTGGAAGTTTTTTCTGTTCATTCCCACCTTGGGCTGCGGGTGTTTATCAAAGAATCAATTAAATATTTGCCCTAGGTCCGCTGGTACCTTAAAGCCCTGATGTCATACATGAGCTGGTTATTTTTTGAAATATATTTGGTGATTTTAATAGACAGTGAGGGTCATTTTTAAATCCCTGGTGTGCTGCTTTCTGCATTTAGGGCCAGATCAAAAATCCGGAGCTCAGAAGCTGCATCAAAGCCCTGTCCTTAATGCCTGTCATAAGCCTGATGTATATATCCAGCTATTATTTCCTCTATTTTAAAGCAGAGCTATCCAATAGTTCCCACTGTCCCAGATTAAAAGTTCACATACAGACAATTTAATAGGAAATCTTCAGAACAGACTGATGTATAACACTACAATAATGGCACTTACATTTTCAGATTCCTTATTCCTACTGTTTCTTTAATGTGAAAAAAATATATAATACAGGTATCTTCAATCGATGTAGATACAACATAAGCTGCAGACTGCATATGATTTACTGACACAATGATGGCTGGTAAAGCTCATACCATTTTTATTAAAATTTAAATAAGCAGAAAATAAAAAATAATTATTGCAGGGGTTATGCTAATGGGACGCAATAAACTTTTTTTTCTCTTTATCGGGTGTTGTATGTCTTTTTCAAAAGATGGGTAGTTGCCTTTTCTGCTTATGCAGGAAGGAGACGCCGTGGGGATAAGAACCTTTTTTAAGAACCTCTGTTCCTTTGTTCATGTTTAGATTTAAACTTGTCTTATTTCTGCAACTCATTCAATTTATCTCCAGACTCCTTTTGTTTCTAATTCTTTTAGCTTTTTAAGATTTCTGATTTCTCTCCTCATCAGTTTCATCTTCTGACTTCAGGCTCCTTGTATTACTGTGACATTTAATCTTTTCCCTCTTCCATGTGTGGCTTCAACAAAACACCACTAAAATGTTATGGGCTCTTCCATGCGTTTCTTTATTGACCACCATTCAACATCATTAAAATAATTATTAAAATAGTCCTTCAACAAAACATACAAGAAAGTAATTTATTGGCTTTAGTTGAGTTTTGTTTTAGTTCATATCAGCCTGATTGCAGTTGTATTTAGTTACTATATAAAGAGGATCACTGCACCAGAGGCCACCCCTTCAGACTAGAGAAAAAGAACTTTAATTTGAAGTAGCGTAGGTGGTTCTTCACAGTGAGGACAGTGAGGATGTCGAATGGCCTTCCAGGTATTGTTGTAATGGCTAATTCTATTAATGATTTTAAGAGCTTGGATGATTTTTTGGACAAGCATAATATCCAAGGCTATTGTGATACTAAAATGTATAGTTAGTATAGATTTGGGGTATATATAATTTATGTTAGGGTATTGAGGGGTCATTGGCATTCTGTGTGTGTATGTATAAATGCTGTGTTTAATTTTGGGGTTGAACGTAATGGTCTTTTTTCAACCCGATTTAACTATGTAATTAAGTAACTATCTACGATTCTACGGGGAGTAGATTTTCCATCTTATGTGTCAATACTATTGCCATATATGTGTAGGGATGTGAAAATCTTAGACACCCTTACAATTTACAGACAGGCACATCCCTAGTAATATGGACACCTTAGTGGGTCCTTATGCGGACCTTGTGCTTATGTAACCCCTATAGTTCACACAGTGTACTCTAGAGGCACTGTGCCAGAGTATAAAAGGTTTAGGAACCATGTGCTCTGGGTCCACTGCTTTAGCCCAACCAAGCAGGCTGGAAGGGAATGGGTAGTGCTGACCCTAGGCGCCTTGGCCCTAGTAGTTAGACAGCTATACTCGTTTTATAGATCGCTCTAGGAGTGATAGAGAGGTTATTTAGTTGAGCAGCTCAAGGCTCCGCCGTGGAGATTAGAGGGATTAAGATCCCAGGGTATTACTGACCCGAGTAAGGAACCAAGTGTTGAGATAGGGATGTCAGGAGTTCCCCTAGTCTGTCACTGGAAGATATCCTGAAAACTGGGCAATACCCATCACATGCTGTCAACTTACTCTCTGCTGTATATTCCCTAGCCTGTGGGGATTCAGCCTATACGTGCTGTGAGTATATGCTTCCTTTATGCTGCTGTGTATGTTCTATACTCCATTGTGGATCAATGTGCTAAATGATCTCTGTGCTATTATTCAATAAATACTGTTCTTGGTTCAACTGTTAAAGAACTACTGGCGCCCATCATTGTGCTATCGCATATCAGGTTACAGTTACACTACACCCTTGCCTCCACCCCGCTGCGAGGGCTTACCCCTGAGAAAGAGAGCTCATCGGGGGTCTCAGCCCACCAAGGAACGTAGCTAAACTGTCCCAGCAAGTCAGTTTACTATAGTGCTACATATTGGCGCCCAACGTGGGGCTCTTAAAGGGTTTAACTGTAACATTGCACGCGGCCTAGTGTGACAGGCGCTGCGTGTGCGGACTCAGTAGGAAAAAGGCACCTAGGCGGGGAAAGTCTGTAGTTCTTATTCCCCGAGCGGTGTGCCTACTGATTATATTGTGAGCGTGTATCCCTCACACATTTCGGTCACAGCAAAAGCATAATGGCTCTGTAAGGAACTTACCCAGGGGACGGCAGGGACGCCTGCCGCCCCCTCGACGGGGACGCCCGTCTCGCACCGCCGATGCGGTTAGGCCCCAGGCACGCATGCGCGAGAATTAAAGACGCAGGCACGCTGGCGCAATTGCATTGGCGCGTTTGCACAGGCGCTGGCGCTGATTCGCCAGCGTCCAATGGCGCCAAATTCAAGTGTTTAAAGGGCCATCAGTCCTTTTGTGCCTTGCCCAACGTAGGTTCTGTATATGGTTCCTGGGTGCGATGATTCTTGTTGTGACCTTGGCTATCCCTGATTCCTGTTTGACTTCCGCCTGCCCTGACCCTTTGGCTTGTCCCTGACTACTCTTTGGATTCCGTTCTTTACTTCGACCCTGTTAGTTGCTGACCTGGCCTGTGACCTCGATTACTCTGCTGCTTACCGATTTTGTACTGCATTCCCGATTGGTTTCGACTCGGCCCGTTCCTGGACTTTGATAAACTTTACGTTACGTTCCCTTGCTCGCCCAGAGTTCTTCCCTCAGTCTCCTCACTATTAAGTCCTGGCGGCATCCGAGTAGCGGAGGGCTCCTCCCGACGTGAAAGGCGGCGGTTATAGGCCGAAGCGTGAGCGGAGCCCGGGACATTGGGGTTTACTCTGGGTTGTGGGATACTGTACGTTACAGGCTCCCCTGTCTGAGGCAGCATTGTGGGACTGGTCCTTAGAAATGGAAGCGGATCCTGACTACACGTTTGTAGTGGATAATGTCCCAGAGGGGTGCCCTATAGATGTTGTGAATCATTCCTTAAGGGGCAACCCCATATTTAATGCTTTTGAATATGTTGCACGAGAACCGTCTGATGAGAAAGGATTTATCCGGGTCTTGTATTGGGTCCCTGCCGTACCTAGCAGTGATACATGGCCTTCCAAGGTGTACCCTATGGGAGTCTCTGCAGAGGGGTGTCCGTGCCAGTATCAGAGCCTGCCTAAGTCTGCCCAGACTATAAGCAGTCCCCCTCCTCTATCATTGCTTAATCTGACCTCTGAGTGTGAGGATCCGATGATAGATGAATCTTACTATAGCTCCAGCCTATGGGAAGAGAAAAATGGCTGTAGTATCAAGGATTCAGAGTATGCTGAAATTAAAATGTCTACCCCTGGGCTAAATCCATTCCTAGCTGCTGATGCCATAGACTTTAATGACTTTATGCTAGCTGAGGAACCTGTTTGTTTGGCCTTGGGAACAGAACCATTGGTGGACAGTTGCCCTGCGACACCACCACCTTCACCGCCACCTATACCACCTCGTGTAGGAAAAGTTGCTGTGAAGGAATTTTGTGTTGCGCAACCTCCAGAGCCAACGCACTACCCTGCATGGGTTAAGAAGGGAAACGCGCGGAAAAGTAGAAAAGGGCGTACCAGATTATCCCAAGGGATTGTTACCCGAGCTATGGCGCGACGTCCCGCCCTGGAGGATAGTACCGCTGCCATATTGAGTTTGGTTTCCATGCTGTTAGACTCGGCTGAGTCAGATAGGTGTGTTGACGAACCAATTGCTGAGTGTGTTGCCGAACCGCTTGTTGAGCCTGCTGAACCTGCTATTGAACCGGAGGTTCCGGAGCCTACCATGGAGCCTCTACCCTGCGCTACTACCTGGGTGGAGCCCGAGCGGCAGTATGTGTATCAGGGTACCTTTACCCCGACCAAAAGGGGCATGATGATTCCGGCCTGTGGCGTGTGTGATATGGAAGTGCCCAACGCCTTGGAGGACCCGGATGGCATGTGTTCGCAATGCGAGGCCCGCTTATGGATGGGACCATTCAACCAGGCTGATCAACCTCCATTGGTCGAGAAGACACGGGACAAGGTGAGCGGCAAAACTATTCTTGTCTACCAAGAGATAGAGGAGGCCCTGGGGGTGTCAGCGGCTGCGGCCCCCGCACTAGAACTTGTCCCAGAGAAGGTCCCAGAGCCCGTGCTAGAACCGGCCTTTGTACCCGCACCAGAGGGCGTATTAGAGAGATCACTCGGTGAGTCTACGCTCACCTCAGCTTGTGCCTCCCCAACCGAAGTGGCTCCGCTTGAGGGAGATGTGCCCGTGACCGCGGCTGTGGTCAGTGAAATCACCCCGTCCGGCTGGACGGCAGATGGGTGCTCCACTACCCCTTCGTGAAAGCCTGAGGGCTTGTGTGATGTTTTGGCGGCTGTGATGCCTACACCTTTGGTTGTGTCTACTACAGTGTTGGATGCACCAGGGAGAGAAGTGTGTACCCCTTCTGCTATAGGGGCCCTCGTTTGTTGTGTGCCTACACCAGAACCGCTACCAGAGGACTGTCTGGAAAGGGCGTGGCACGCGCCTGAAGTTGATGTGGCCTGCAGGCCTGACGCTGTTTCTATATCCTCGGAGGAGGAATACTTTCAGCATGCTTCTAATTCTGGAACAGAGAACCCGCTGGTTGAATCTCAAGTTTCCAAAACTCCTATGGTTGTTCCAGGAGCTGCCGCTCCTCATGTGAGGTCAAAGTCAAAGTCTTCATCCCGCAAAGTGTTGCTCAGTGATTCAAAGCCGTGTGGGGATTTGACTGTCACCATCTATACAGCCCTTGCTGTTCCTGCTCCAACTCCAGTCATAGGCCATGACGTGGACTGGAGAAAGTTTTCATTTAACCGATTGGGGGCGATTGCACCTATAGCTCCCTCCATTCGGGACCCTCCAATATTGGAGGATGATGAGGATCTGCTGGATAAGTTGATGTCCTCCAGTGTGAACAGTGCTGATGAATCCATACTGAAAGTTCCTGCACAGATTCGGTGTCAGTCCTCTGGTGCTGATGTTTGCCCTCGCGAGAGGTCGCGTCATTTTCGCGCATCGGCGCGTCCGCGTCAAGTTGGACGCGCGCGCGGGCGAAGGTTCGCGGGCGCGCGCCCGTTCTTGACGCATGCGCACAGCGCGTAAAAAGGACGCCGAGGCCTGCAAATCACTGCAAAGTGATCTTGCCCTGACACTAAGCGTTCCTGAACTTTTGACTGCCTGATCTATTGGTTTCCTGAATATTTTGGCCTGTTTATCGACTCTTCTTTCGGATTCTCCCTCGGTACCGCAGATCCTGTTTCCTGACCTTGCCTGGCTTGACTACGTTTTCGTTTTACCCTATTCGGCTACTTCGACTCGGTTTCTACACAAGTGCTGCTGAACATCTATTACCGGCACCTCTGTTACTCTCTACCTGGACTTATTCCTGTCTCCATTCGGGCTCTAAGTTCCAGTAAGAGGCATAGGGGAGGCTATTAATTCGTCAGACCTACCACAGCGCCTGATAGTATCACTTCGCCAAGTATGGAGTCTGACGGTGATCAAGCCTCTAAGCCATTTGATGCCCTCGTGCAACAAATCACTTCTCTCACCAAGGCGGTGCGAGACCTCCAAGGGGGTTATCAACAGATCCAGGTGCAGCTTCAAGATCTTGCTTCTCCTGCCAACCCTCCTCCAGCTCCCGCATCTCAAGCTCTACCTACCGCTTCTGCTCCTGCATTTTCTGAACCCAAGGTGGCGCTACCCGAAAAATTCGCTGGAGATAGAAAACTTTTCCGGGCTTTTTTCCATGGCTGCCGCCTGGTCTTCTCCTTAAAGCCACAGACCTATGCCTCCGAACAAGTCAAGGTGGGAGTGATTATTTCTCTACTGTCTGGGGAACCACAAGCTTGGGCACATCGCCTCATGGAGAGTCAAAGTCCACTCCTGAATGACTCTAGTACTTTTTTCCAGGCGTTGGGTCAAATCTATGATGACTCTAGACGTGACGTATCTGCTGAAGCAGCTATTCGCTGTCTTCGTCAAGAAAGACGACCCGTGGAAGAGTACATCTCAGACTTCCGGAGGTACGCTGCAGACACGGAGTGGAATGATAAAGCTTTAAGACATCAATTCCGTATTGGTCTCTCTGATACCTTAAGAGACGAATTGTCTCGTGTAGCAATGCCTACTGATCTGGAAGGCCTTATTGATCTGGTGATTCAGATGGATCAACGCTTAAGAGAAAGACGTGCTGAAAGATCTTCTTCCTGGCTTCTTCCCAAGGCTCCTTTGCTCCCTCGTTTTTCTTCTTCTTCATCTGCTGTGGAATCGGGTGAGCCCATGCAAATTGGTCTTTTGAGATCGGCCATTTCACCTGAAGAAAGACTTCGTAGACGTCAATTAAATCTCTGTCTATACTGCGGTTTGTCTGGCCATTTCTTGAAGGATTGTCCCACTCGTCCTTCAGGTAAAACAAGACTGTCTTTTTTGTCCGTTAACACTTCATCTAGGGGAATTTCACCATTAATTCTTCCCATTTCTCTACAGTGGCTCCAAGGAAGAATTAAAGCTTCTGCCATCATTGACTCTGGGGCTTGTGACTGTTTCCTTGACTCTGAGTTTGTTAAGAATCACGACATTCCCATTCGTCTCAAACAAGATCCCTTTTCTGTAAGAACAGCCGATGGGTCACCACTTTCTTCCGGGCCTGTGACACATGAGACGATTCCCCTGAATGTTTTGATTACCCCCTACTATTCAGAGTCTATTGTATTCAATGTTATTTTTTCTCCTTTGTTCCCCGTTATTTTTGGATTACCCTGGTTGAGACGTCACAATCCTTCAATAAATTGGTGCACTGGTGTTCTGCAATTCAACTCAAAGTTTGGTGTCACTCATTTAGCCACTGAGAGTTGTGAAAATACTTCCCTAGCCCTATATACATCCGGCGATGCTCGTCTGACAACAATACCTTCCTTTTTACATGAGTTCCTAGACGTTTTTGATGAGAAGGGGGCTGACAAGCTTCCCCCTCATCGGGTTTATGATTGCCCGATTGATCTTCTTCCCGGAGCGGCTATTCCCTTCGGACGTATCTACCCTCTTTCAGAACCTGAACTATTGGTGTTAAAGAATTATATTGACGAGAATTTAAGAAAAGGATTCATCCGTCCGTCAACTTCGCCAGCTGGGGCTGGCATATTTTTTGTAGAGAAGAAGGATCACTCTTTACGTCCATGCATTGACTATAGGCAGTTAAACCATATAACTGTCAAGAATCGTTATCCTCTTCCTCTTGTTCATGAACTATTTCAAAATCTTCGAGGTGCAAAGATATTCTCAAAGCTCGACCTACGAGGGGCCTACAATTTGGTGAGAATTCGGGAGGGCGATGAGTGGAAGACAGCATTTAGATCTCACTATGGGCATTTCGAATACCTTGTCATGCCGTTTGGTCTCTGCAATGCCCCCGCGACGTTTCAGCACTTCGTCAATGATATTTTTAGAGACATCCTCGATCAATTTGTTATTGTCTATTTGGATGACATACTTATTTTTTCTGCATCGTTAGAAGAGCATATTCAACATATGAAGAGGGTTTTCAACAGACTCCGGACCCATGGTCTTTTTGCTAAATTGGAAAAGTGCGAATTTAATAAATCTTCCATCGAATTCTTAGGCTTCATCATCTCTGACCAAGGAATATGTATGGACAAGAAGAAGGTTGCGACGATTCTTGAGTGGCCAACGCCTGACAGTCGCAAAGCAGTTCAAAGATTTGTGGGTTTCGCCAATTTCTACAGAAAGTTTATTAAAGACTTTTCTAGAATCATTGCCCCCATTACAGATTTAACCAGCTCTTCTAGACATTTTTTCTGGACTTCTCAAGCTCAGTCTGCTTTTCAAAGATTGAAAGAATTATTTGTCTCGGCTCAGATTCTTAAACATGCAGATCCTGCTTTGCCTTTTGTCCTTGAAGTAGATGCTTCTGAGGTCGCAGTAGGGGCTATTCTTTCTCAAAGGTTTGGATCCCAAGGTTCTCTTTTTCCTGTAGCTTTTTTTTCCAAGAAACTTTCATCCTCTGAGAAGAATTATGATGTTTCCGACAGGGAACTCCTCGCAATTAAGGCTGCCTTTGAAGAGTGGAGACATTTGTTGGAAGGAGCTGCACATCCTGTTTTGATTTTCTCGGATCACAAGAATTTGGAATATTTGCGTACAGCCAAACGTCTCAAGCCTCGACAGGCGAGGTGGGCCTTATTCTTCTCTCGTTTCAATTTTCACATTACTTACAGACCAGGAGCCAAGAATGGCAAGGCTGATGCCCTTTCCCGTATGTTTTCCGAAGAAGGTGAATGCCCTGAACAGGCCCATACCATTCTCTTACCACAAAACTTCCTTTTGTTACAGTCTGAACTTATGTCCAGAGTCAAAGAAGCTTCTTCTGCCTCTGATATCGCCCCGGATCTAGAACCAAAGGATGGTTTTCTCTTCTTCAAGAATAGAATTTTTGTTCCTGAGAAACTTCGTGTGGAGGTTCTTCAATTTGTTCATAATCATCCTTTGTCTGGGCATTTGGGAACAAAGAAAACCATTGACTTAGCTAAAAGACTTTTTTTTTGGCCAGGGATAAATAAGGATTGTAGGTTGTTTGTCCGTTCTTGTGAGACCTGTGCTCGTTTTAAATTCTCTCGTTCACGACCCATGGGACTTCTTCATCCTTTACCAGTCCCTGACAGGTTTTGGGGATCTCTTTCAGTGGACTTTATTGTGGAATTACCTCCCTCACAGGGTTTTAATACAATTTTTGTTGTGGTTGACCGTTTATCCAAGATGGCGCACTTTATTCCCCTCATGGGTATTCCTTCTGCTGCCTCTACGGCTGAGGTCTTCATTAAAGAAATCATCAGACTACATGGAGTTCCTGATGAGATCGTGTCCGACAGGGGAGTTCAATTCACATCCAAATTCTGGAGAGCACTCTGCCAGTCCCTGAAGATTAAACTTCTTTTTTCCACAGCTTTTCACCCTGAAACTAACGGGCAAACAGAAAGAACAAATCAAACCCTTGAGCAGTATCTTCGTTGTTTTACTTCCTTCCTACAAGATGATTGGTATCAACTTCTTCCATTTGCTGAATTTTCATACAATAACTCTGTGCACTCTTCTACCAAGGAGACTCCTTTCTTTGCCAATTACGGCTTTCATCCTCAGGTATAACCCAACCTACCCAGAGAAGTAACAGTACCCTTACTACAAGACCGACTTGCCTTTTTGTCAAGTAACCTTCAAAAGATCTGGCAAGCTATGACTTTGTCACAGAGATCGTACAAGTTTTTTGCTGACAGAAAGAGAAGAGGAGGTCCAGAATTTAAGGTAGGGGATCAAGTATGGTTGTCCACTCAGCATGTTAAATTAGACTGCCCTTCCAAGAAGTTAGGACAGAAATTTCTTGGCCCATTTTTCATCACTCAACAAATAAATAAAGTGGCTTTCAAGCTGAAGTTACCGGCATCCTTCAAGATCCATCCAGTATTTCATGTGTCTCTTTTCAAGCCAGTTGTCAAGAACACGTTTCCTGGTCGTTCTTCTTCTCCTCCAGTGCCAGTGTCTATCCAAGGGGTCGAGGAATTCGAAGTAGGTGCAATTCTGGATTCCAGGTACCGCAGAGGTCAGTTACAATATCTTATACATTGGAAGCGGTATTCTCCTGAAGAGAGGTCTTGGGAACCAACAAACAATGTTCATGCTCCTCAGCTTATTAAGCTGTTTCACAAACGCTATCCTGCTAAGCCTGGGCCCGTCCTGAGGCCGCGCCTTGAGGGGGGGCAATGTCAGTCCTCTGGTGCTGATGTTTGCCCTCGCGAGAGGTCGCGTCATTTTCGCGCATCGGCGCGTCCGCGTCAAGTTGGACGCGCGCGCGAGGGCGAAGGTTCGCGGGCGCGCGCCCGTTCTTGACGCATGCGCACAGCGCGTAAAAGGACGCCGAGGCCTGCAAATCACTGCGAAGTGATCTTGCCCTGACACTAAGCGTTCCTGAACTTTTGACTGCCTGATCTATTGGTTTCCTGAATATTTTGGCCTGTTTATCGACTCTTCTTTCGGATTCTCCCTCGGTACCGCAGATCCTGTTTCCTGACCTTGCCTGGCTTGACTACGTTTTCGTTTTACCCTATTCGGCTACTTCGACTCGGTTTCTACACAAGTGCTGCTGAACATCTATTACCGGCACCTCTGTTACTCTCTACCTGGACTTATTCCTGTCTCCATTCGGGCTCTAAGTTCCAGTAAGAGGCATAGGGGAGGCTAATAATTCGTCAGACCTACCACAGCGCCTGATATTCGGTGCCAAAGTAAAAGGTCTGTGGTGAGTGAGCCAACTAAATCTGTATGTCCCAAAGTGATTGTGCCTCAAACTCCTAGTGAGCCTGAGCTGTACCACTATGAGTGGGGAAAGATATCCCTGGAGAGGGAAAAGAATTTGCTGGCTGCTATTCCCAAGCTTAAGGACGACAATCCCTTAGGACCAGTTCCAGGATGGGAAGAATATGAGGAGACTCCAGAAGCTGAGCATGGTCCAGGTCCTCCAACAGAAGTGCCTCATAGCTTCATTGCTCCTCCTATCATAGGTCCCGAGGAGGAAAAAGATTTCTGGGTGCTGCCAGGACGGGCAGATCCCAATGTTTTCACCTCTGTGTCCTGAGTACAGAGAGTGATAAATTTCCATGTGCACCGGACATGGGGTTACTTTATGCCCTATGCTCCTCTGTGGGTGTACGAAAAGGTGGCTGCATCTTATGAGAATTGGCTGATTGACGAGATTCTAAGAAAGGAGAAGATGCACCACAGTTGCCTCACAAACCCCGACAAGGTGAGGCGTGAGCAAGATTGGCAATACCTGCGCTCTATCGAGAAGGAGTGGTGGTATGGTCGCACCATTCTCCAGAATGCAGTGAAGAGCTGTGGGAAGTACAACCCTACCAAGTACTTTAATTTAGAAGTCTACTTGGGAGATGGACAATGCGTGGACAAACCCCATCCCAAGTACTACATCCCCTACGAAGACACCAAGGCCAGGTTTCTTCATATGATCTGAGTCTACTGGTGGGTGGTGGTTTGTTTTTCCACTGAGGTTACTCCATTGGGAGTTTGTTTCCAGTATCGTTTTTCCTGTCCCTCCAAAGTGACTGAACTTTCTTCAGGGAAGGATTTTTCTTCTTTTACTCCTCTTGGAGTTAGGTCCAAGGACTGTTTTAGTTAACACCTGCCTGTTGGTAGGTTCATCCAATTTTTCCCTTTTACCCTCCTAAGTGCATTTGAAAAAGACTGTGGGTTCGACTATTTGATGGACTAGAATACTGATGTGTTTGAAATGCAGTATTTCTAACTTGTACTTTCTTTTGCAGGTGTTTACTGATAAAGTTTAGCTGCCCATGAATGAAACTGTTGCTATTGATATGTTTCTTTCCAGCTATGCCATTGTACCTGGGTTACTCAGGAGAGTTACCCCGAAGAGGTTATAAGGTAATGGCATAGAAATGCAATGTATTTTTGGTCTCTGAAAAGGTTTCTTGCATGATGTGCCTTAACTGCTATATTTTCAGTATTTGCTCTTTGAAAGGTTCCTTGCTGGGACGGAAGGAATTCACCAGGGGGAGAATGTAGGGATGTGAAAATCATAGACACCCTTACACTTTACAGACAGGCACATCCCTAGTAATATGGACATCTTAGTGGGTCCTTATGGGGACCTTGTGCTTATGTAACCCCTGTAGTTCACACAGTGTACTCTAGAGGCACTGTGCCAGAGTATAAAAGGTTTAGGAACCATGTGCTCTGGGTCCATTGCTTTAGCCCAACCAAGCAGGCTGGAAGGGAATGGGTAGTGCTGACCCTAGGCGCCTTGGCCCTAGTAATTAGACAGCTATACTCGTTTTATAGATCGCTCTAGGAGTGATAGAGAGGTTATTTAGTTGAGCAGCTCAAGGCTCCGCCAAGGAGATTAGAAGGATTAAAGGGCAACTAAAGTCTAAAATAGAATAATGTTAGAAATGCTGTATTATGTATACTAAATATAAACATGAACTTACTGCACCAGCAGCCTAATAAGACAAATGATTTATGCTTTCAAAGTTGGCGCAGGGGGCTGTCATCTTGTAACTTTGTTAGACATTTCTGCAATATCAAGACTCGCACATGCTCAGTGTGGTCTGGGCTTCAGTTGGGAGGTTAAGCTTAGGGATCGTCATAAATTATCAAAACAGCACAAGTCAAATAATATCTGCCATAGAAGCCAATACAGCAAGACTGATTAATAATCATAATATAGAGACTGCACTGCGTCTCTGGATACAAATCTCTACAGGGAATCCAACAATGCTGCTCGAGTTCTGGGAAGTAAGGTGGGGGGGCTCCCACTGCCATTTGAAAGTATGATCGTTTACCTGCACAGCAGTTGGGGACCATCTGACAATTCCTATCAACAGCAGTAAAAAAAGGGGGAATTGCACTGCATACAGTCAGGTTTATGATAAAAACTGTAGACATCTTTTAATTAAAGTATATTGGAGATAGATTTCTTTTTCATTAAAGAAAGTAAAAATGGGATTTTATATTTTTGCCTTTACATGCCCTTTAAGATCCCAGGGTATTACTGACCCGAGTAAGGAACCAAGTGTTGAGATAGGGATGTCAGGAGTTCCCCTAGTCTGCCACTGGAAGATATCCTGAAAACTGGGCAATACCCATCACATGCTGTCAACTTACTCTCTGCTGTATATTCCCTAGCCTGTGGGGATTCAGCCTATACGTGCTGTGAGTATATGCTTCCTTTATGCTGCTGTGTATGTTCTATACTCCATTGTGGATCAATGTGCTAAATGATCTCTGTGCTATTGTTCAATAAATACTGTTCTTGGTTCAACTGTTAAAGAACTACTGGCGCCCATCATTGTGCTATCGCATCAGTTTACAGGTACACTACACCCTTGCCTCCACCCCGCTGCGAGGGCTTACCCCTGAGAAAGAGAGCTCATCGGTGGTCTCAGCCCACCAAGGAACGTAGCTAAACTGTACCAGCACAAGTCAGTTTACTATAGTGCTACATATGTATTTATTCATTCATAGGGATGTAGCGAACGTCGGAAAAAAAGTTCGCGAACATATTCGCGAACTTGCGCAAAAACGCGAGCGGTTCGCGAACGGTTCGCGAACCCCATAGACTTCAATGGGAAGGCGAACTTTAACATCTAGAAAAGACATTTCTGGCCAGAAAAATGATTTTAAAGTTGTTTAAAGGGTGCAACGACCTGGACAGTGGCATGCCAGAGGGGGATCAAGGGCAAAAATGTATCTGAAAAATCTGCCTGTGTGTGCTTGGAAGAGATAGTGTAGGGGGAGAGCTGTTAGTGATTTCAGGGACAGATGATAGTAAGTTTGCTGGCTAGTAATCTGCTTGATACTGCTCTGTATTGGAGGGACAGAAGTCTGCAGGGATTTGAGGGACATTTTAGCTTAGGTAGCTTTGCTGGCTAGTAATCTACTGTTCTCTTTAAACAACTGCCATACGTTGACCTTGTAGGCATTGTTTGCCCAGTTTTTTTGGACGCAGCCACTGAAGCACAGTTGCCAGAAAAAATATGCCATATAAATGCTGAAAATAGTCATTTTTCGCCATACGTTGACCTTGTAGACATTGTTTGCCCAGTTTTTTTGGACGCAGCCACTGAAGCACAGTTGCCAGAAAAATTATGCCATATAAATGCTGAAAATATAAATTTTTTTGGTTGCAGCCACTGAAGCACAGAGGCCAGAAAAATTATGCCATATAAATGCAGAAAATATGCATTTTTTTGGTCGCAGCCACTGAAGCACAGTTGACAGAAAAATTATGCCATATAAATGCTGAAAATATAAACTTTTTTGGTTGCAGCCACTGAAGCACAGAGGCCAGAAAAATTATGCCATATAAATGCAGAAAACATGCATTTTTTTGGTCGCAGCCACTGAAGCACAGTTGACAGAAAAATTATGCCATATAAATGCTGAAAATATAAATTTTTTTGGTTGCAGCCACTGAAGCACAGAGGCCAGAAAAATTATGCCATATAAATGCAGAAAATATGCATTTTTTTGGTCGCAGCCACTGAAGCACAGTTGCCAGAAAAAATATGCCATATAAATGCTGAAAATAGTCATTTTTTGCCATATACGTTGAGTCAACGTATGGCAAAAAATGACTATTTTCAGCATTTATATGGCATATTTTTTCTGGCCTCTGTGCTTCAGTGGCTGCGGCCAAAAAAACTGGGCAAACAATGCCTACAAGGTCAACGTCGTTGACCTTGTAGGCATTGTTTGCCCAGTTTTTTTGGCCGCAGCCACTGAAGCACAGAGGCCAGAAAAAATATGCCATATAAATGCTGAAAATAGTCATTTTTTTGGTCGCAGCCACTGAAGCACAGTTGCCAGAAAAATTATGCCATATAAATGCTGAAAATATAAATTTTTTTGGTTGCAGCCACTGAAGCACAGAGGCCAGAAAAATTATGCCATATAAATGCAGAAAATATGCATTTTTTTGGTTGCAGCCACTGAAGCACAGAGGCCAGAAAAATTATGCCATATAAATGCAGAAAATATGCATTTTTTTGGATGCAGCCACTGAAGCACAGTTGCCAGAAAAAATATGCCATATAAATGCTGAAAATAGTCATTTTTTGCCATACGTTGACCTTGTAGACATTGTTTGCCCAGTTTTTTTGGTTGCAGCCACTGAAGCACAGAGGCCAGAAAAAATTAAACCAGTAGGGTTTGCACCCTAGTTTGTAACGGTGGCGGAGGGAGGAGGAGGACGCTAAAGGACAGCTGTGTGTGGAGTCATGAGGCTTGAAGAGAAGGACAGCTGCATAGAAGTCAGAACAAGTCTTCCGGCGTGCAGTAACCCTCCGAGATCCACCCCTCATTCATTTTAATAAAGGTCAGGTAATCGACACTTTTGTGACCTAGGCGAGTTCTCTTCTCAGTTACAATCCCTCCTGCTGCACTGAAGGTCCTTTCTGAGAGCACACTTGAGGCTGGGCAAGACAAGAGGTTCATGGCAAATTGTGACAGCTCTGGCCACAGATCAAGCCTGCGCACCCAGTAGTCCAGGGGTTCATCGCTCCTCAGAGTGTCGATATCTGCAGTTAATGCCAGGTAGTCCGCTACCTGCCGGTCGAGGCGTTCTTTGAGGGTGGATCCAGAAGGGTTGTGGCGCTGCCTTGGACAGAAAAACATTTGCATGTCTGACGTTACAGACTGGCCAAAGGGCTTTGTCCTTGCAGGTGTGCTCGTGGCAGGATTACTGGCACCTCTGCCCCTGGAATGTTGATGAGTTCCTGAAGTGACATCACCCTTAAAAGCATTGTACAACATGTTTTGCAGGCTGGTTTGTAAATGCCGCATCTTTTCGGACTTGTGGTATGTTGGTAACATTTCTGACACTTTATGCTTGTACCGAGGGTCTAGTAGCGTTGCGACCCAGTACAGGTCCTTCTCCTTAAGCCTCTTGATACGGGGGTCCTTCAACAGGCATGACAGCATGAAAGACCCCATTCTCACAAGGTTGGATGCAGAGCTATCCATCTCCGCTTCCTCATTATCAAGGACTGCATCATCCACGGTCTCCTCCCCCCAGCCACGTACAAGACCAGGGGTCCCCAAAAGGTCACCACTAGCCCCCTGGGAAGCCTGCTCCTGTTGGTCCTCCTCCTCCTCCTCCACAAAGCCACCTTCCTCCTCTGACTCCACTTCTGGCACCTCTCCCTGCGTTGCAGCAGGTGCCTGGGTTCGTTCTGGTGATTCCGACCAGAAATCGTGCGCTTCCAGCTCCTCGTCACGCTGGTCTACAGCCTCATCTGTCACTCGTCGCACGGCACGCTCCAGGAAGAAAGCGAAGGGTATTAGGTCGCTGATGGTGCCTTCGGTGCGACTGACCATATTTGTCACCTCTTCAAAAGGTCGCATGAGCCTGCAGGCATCGCGCATAAGCACCCAGTAACGGGGGAAAAAAATCCCCAGCTGTGCAGATCCAGTCCTACCACCCAGTTCAAAAAGGTACTCGTTGACGGCCCTTTGTTGTTGCAGCAGACGTTCCAACATAAGGAGCGTTGAATTCCAGCGAGTCTGGCTGTCAGAAATCAAACGCCTGACTGGCATGTTGTAGCGCTGCTGAATGTCAGCAAGGCGTGCCATGGCTGTGTAGGAACGTCTGAAATGGGCCGACACCTTTCTGGACTGGGTGAGAACGTCCTGGAATCCTGGGTACTTGGAGACAAAACGTTGGACTATTAAATTTAACACATGTGCCATGCAGGGCACATGTGTTAAATTGCCTAGTCTCAACGCTGCCAACAGATTGCTTCCATTGTCACACACCACTTTTCCGATCTGCAGTTGGTGTGGGGTCAGCCACCGATCGGCCTGTGACTGCAGAGATGACAGGAGTACAGATCCGGTATGGTTTTTGCTTTCCAGGCACGTCATCCCCAAGACAGCGTGACAACGGCGTACCTGGCACGTCGAATAGCCTAGGGGGAGCTGGGGGTGCACAGGTGTGGAGGAGGAGAAGGAGGACCCAGCAGCAGAGTAAGAAGAAGAAGAAGACGAGGTAGAGAGCGATGGAGGAGTAGAGGTGGTGGCAGAACCGCGTGCAATCCGTGGCGGTGACACCAACTCCACTGTTGTTGTTGAGCTACCCATTCCCTGCTTCCCAGCCATTACCAAGTTCACCCAGTGGGCAGTGTAGGTGACATACCTGCCCTGACCATGCTTGGAGGACCATGCGTCAGTAGTCATATGGACCTTTGGCCCAACACTAAGTGACAGAGATGCGGTAACTTGGCTCTGCACATGTTGGTACAGGTGTGGTATTCCCTTTTTAGAAAAAAAATTGCGGCTGGGTACCTTCCACTGCGGTGTCCCAATTGCTACAAATTTGCGGAAGGCCTCAGAGTCCACCAGCTGGTATGGTAAAAGCTGGCGGGCTAAGAGTGCAGACAAGCCAGCTGTCAGACGCCGGGCAAGGGGGTGACAGTCAGACATTGGCTTCTTACGCTCAAACATGGCCTTCACAGAAACTTGGCTGGTGGCAGATGACTGGGAATGGGAACAGGTGGTCAAGGTGGAAGGCGGAGTGGAGGGTGGTTCAGACGGGTCAAGGAGAGCAGAGGTAGAGCAGTAAGATGCTGGACCAGAAGGAGTGTGGCTTTTAGTTTGCCTGTTGCCTTTGAGGTGTTGCTCCCAAAGTGCTTTGTGCTTGCCGCTCATGTGCCTTCGCATAGAAGTTGTACCTATGTGGCTGTTGGGCTTACCAAGGCTCAGTTTCTGACTGCACTCATTGCAAATTACAATGCTTTTGTCAGAGGCACACACATTAAAAAAATCCCACACTGCTGACTTTTTGGAAGTGTGCGATCTGGCGGTAACAGTAGAAGTTGGCGGAGTTGGCGGTATTGGCGGCAATGGCGGGTGCGTTGGCCGGCTGAACACAGGTGCCGATACATGTTGTTGCCCTGCTGATCCCTGCGGGCTGTCCTCCCTGCTTCTTCTAAGTCTTATTCTCCTACTGCCTCTCTGACTCTCCGTCTCTCCATCTGAACTACCCTCCTCTTGCTCTCTTCTACTAGGCACCCACAAAACATCAATCTCCTCATCATCATTCTCCTCAGATGCATCAATTTCTTCTGACACATCACAGAAGGAAGCAGCAGCGGGGACCTCCTCCTCATCACTCATTATGTCCATCTCTATCGTGTTCTCTGCCAGAATTAAATCTGGTGTAAGGTCCTCATCTCCTTCATCTTCTTCTGGCAATAATGGTTGCGCATTACTCAGTTCAAGAAACTCATTGGAAAATAACTCCTCTGACCCCAGTGAAGAAGGGGCACCGGTGGTGGAGGAAGTGTTACGTGGGGTGGCCATAGCAGTGGAGGATGAGGAGGATGTTGTGGTAAAGTTAGAAACGGTAGAGGATGGGGTGTGCTGTGTAAGCCAGTCAACTACCTCTTCAGCATTTTGGGAGTTCAGGGTCATTGGCTTTTTAAAACTGGGCAATTTGCTAGGGCCACAGGATTGCATAGCAGCACGGCCCCTAGCACGGCCTCTGCGTGGCGGCCTGCCTTTGCCTGGCATTATTTTTAAAAAAACAACAACAACAACAAAAACTCAGTTGGTTTTTCTGGAAACGATAATACACACAGCTAGATGGCGGGTTGAAGAAAACACTGTGCAAATAATGCCTACAAAGTCAACGTATACACTACTACAGCGGTGGATACGGATTACGTAAAATATATGAATGCTGCTTGAAAAAAAGTAACTCAAGTGGTTTTTCTAGAGACGATAATATTATCAATATTTAGACAAAATGTGAACAAGCTCACACAGCTCGATGGCGGGTTGAAGAAAACACTGTGCAAATAATGCCTACAAGGCCAACGTATACACTACTACAGCGGTGGATACGGATTACGTAAAATATATGAATGCTGCTTGAAAAAGTGACTCCGGTGTTTTTTCTGGAGACGGTAATATTATGGATATTTAGACAGAATGGGAACAAGGTCACACAGCTCGATGGCGGGTTGAAGAAAACAGTGTGCAAATAATGCCTACAAGGCCAACGTATACACTACTACAGCGGTGGATACGGATTACGTAAAATATATGAATGCTGCTTGAAAAAAGTGACTCCGGTGTTTTTTCTGGAGACGGTAATATTATGGATATTTAGACAGAATGGGAACAAGGTCACACAGCTCGATGGCGGGTTGAAGAAAACAGTGTGCAAATAATGCCTACAAGGCCAACGTATACACTACTACAGCGGTGGATACGGATTACGTAAAATATATTATGGCTGCTTGAAAAAAGTGACTCCGGTGTTTTTTCTGGAGACGGTAATATTATGGATATTTAGACAGAATGTGAACAAGGTCACACAGCTCGATGGCGGGTTGAAGAAAACAGTGTGCAAATAATGCCTACAGGGCAAATAATGCCTAAAAGGTCAA
The DNA here is from genome assembly GCF_017654675.1 of Xenopus laevis. Classification (NCBI taxonomy): domain Eukaryota; kingdom Metazoa; phylum Chordata; class Amphibia; order Anura; family Pipidae; genus Xenopus; species Xenopus laevis. Next base: position 118,034,423 of record NC_054373.1, on the reverse strand, counting down.
CTTATACACTACTACAGCGGTAGTAAAATAAAAAAAAGTAAAATAAAAAAAAATGAATATTAAAAAAAAAAAAATTAAAGTTGGTGCTGCTGAACTACTAGGAGCAGCAGATTAGCACACCAGTCCCACTCCCCAACACTGCTAGACTAATAGCACTGGGCTCTTATAGTAGTAGTAGTAGTAGTAGTAGTAAAACAACAAAAAAATAAATAAAAGCAGTCCTTACAAGGACTACTGTTATTGCAGCAGTCAGCAGATGAGATCAGAAGCAGGACAGCTGCCCACTGCAGCTACATACAGAGCACTGCAGTAGAAGGTAGATTACTAGCCAGCAAAGCTACCTAAGCTTAAATGTCCCTCAAACCCCTGCAGACTTCTGTCCCTCCAATAACAGAGCAGTATCAAAACGATTACTAGCCAGCAAACTTTCAACTGTCCCTGAAATCACTAACAGGCAGCAGCTCTCTCCCTACACTATCTCTTCAGCACACACAGGCAGAGTGAAAAAACGCTGCAGGGCTTCGGTTTTTATAGGGAAGGGGAGTGGTCCAGGGGAGAGCTTCCTGATTGGCTGCCATGTACCTGCTGGTCTGGGGTGAGAGGGCAAAAAAAAGCGCCAACAATGGCGAACCCAAAATGGCGAACGTCGCGCGACGTTCGCGAACTTCCGGCGAGCGCGAACACCCGATGTTCGCGCGAACAAGTTCGCCGGCGAACAGTTCGCGACATCTCTATTCATTCATTACAAGATTACATTTATATTATTAGGCCAAAATGTATAATTCTGTTTCTCATGTTCTACAAAAAGCATCAGAGCATGGCATTTTAAACATCAAAAACAAAAACCCCACAAAAGTGTTGTTCAGGTATGGGACGCATTATCCAGAATGATTGGGACCTGGAGTTTTCTTGATAAGGGATCTTTCCATAATTTAGATCTCTGTGCCTTAAAATTACTAAAAAAAATAGGCTTGTTTTGCTTTCAATAAGAATTAATGATATTTTAGTTGGGATCAAGTACAAGGTACTGTTTTATTATTACACAGAAAAAGGGAATAACTTTTAAAAATTTTAATTATTTGATTATAATACAATCTATTGGAGACAGCCATCCCGTAATTCGGAACTTTCTGGATAACGGGTTTCCAGATAACGGATCCTACACCTATATCAAGAATGCTATAATTTACATAATAAGATTACCTAATATCTTGCTATTCCATTAACAACAAATGTGCTCACAACACTGTACCAAAGGGCTCTATTTCAGTAATTTCATGGAATAAGTCTATACCACATGGCTGCATACATCTTGGAATAAAAGGCCAAGATGAACAAACTCATTTACAACTCAGAGGTAATTGCTGTTATTGCAAAAACACTAATTGAACAGCCATTCCAAAGTGCTAATAGCTATCACAAATTTGCATGGACCGTATATCCATAATTTGATTAGAATTCATTAGACCAAAAAATAAGTTGTCTTTTTAAAACCAAGCAATTATGTTCCATGAACAGTTCACTACTATAAATATGGTATACATTAAAAACCCCATTTTACATTTTTCAGGGGACCATAAAAAAATGAAAAAATGAAAATGAAATTCGTGAAACTGTAAAATCAGGAAAATGTATTACTTTAAAATACAATATTTATTGTGTTTATGACAAGAGTTAAGCATACTGTAGCAACATTAATGTCACACTGGGGGGGGCATGTGCAAAGCCTCTCTGAATGTCACATGCACAACCTATTTGTGTAAGACTTTATGAGGTGCATACTAATTGGAATTGACTATTTACAGACAGAACCAGGGCAAGTTTACCATATATAGAAATATTATATACTTCTATAAAAAAATAATCAACAGGTATACAAAATGGTCTTGTATTAGCAGAAAGACGAGTATAGTTATGCAGTCAGTCAAAATACAGGAACAATTAACATTCTCAAACTTCAGTAACTACTTTTTCATCTCTGTGCCAATTGTTCTATTATGTGCGAAGGGCAGGTGCTTCTTAAATACATTCATTTATAGGAAGATTGTGAAATAGGAGTATAATGAGGATGGCATCAAGTAAAAAAAACGAATTTAAAAAGTGCCAATTACTATACTTTGGGTTCAAGAACTATATTTATGTGTTTCTATTGATAGGTTATATCTAAAGCAAAGACAATTTTATACTAGAGCAGGGCAAGAATATATTTTAGCTTTCAAACACGCTTTAATTTTTTATCAAGGTCTCAAGGAAGACCAAAACGTTGGAATAATAAATAAACCTTATCTGTTTTCACCATATTTTAAAGTCCTGTGAGTGCCTTGCTTTACATGATATTCTATATGACTTTTCTGTGGTGTGCACCCAGGCATTTTCTCCAGTAAGTGGGTGCAGCTATTTTTCCTTTTCCTTTTATTTCCTATATACAGTATATATACACATCATTGAGAACAGTTCCCGTATGGGACCAAAATGTCGGATAAGATGTAAATTAGTTTGAAATAAAAGAACAAACAGTGAATGCTGATTCTCTCTCTCTCTCTCTCTCTCTCTCTCTCTCTCTCTCTCTCTCTCTCTCTATATATATATAATTATACTGTATATAAAGGTTTAGCGGTTAATGGATCAGATGCAAACTTTATAATGTAAAACAAAAACACTTTATGGACATATGTAGGTTTTGGTTTTAAAGTTAAGAAAATTACATATACAGGTCGTTACATTGCTTATTTTATTTATCATATCACTGTATCAAAATGGTATTTCTTCCTAACATTTCAACTACAGCTAATCTTGTATTTTCCCATTTAATTAAGGAAATGCTACAACCCTTGCAATTTGTATGTAATCTGCATTTATTCAGATAGACAATAATATATTATAACTTACATTTGACCAACCTGCAGCGCCTGTGTTCTCTATTGTGTGTAAGTGAAAAGCCATACTATATAATTTATAACAAACTTGGCACCATAATAGGATTCTCTTTCACTTTTTGTGTAGTGTATGCTGGAGAAATTCATAAATCTTCTAAACAAGAATGTTCATAATAATTTATGAGTTGTGATTGTTGGAAGAGGCTGCAAAAAAAGCCAATTTCCTTTCCTGAGTTATGGAAAAAAAACGATTAAACTCTGTACTTGTACAGATAAAGCATGGTATTAACTTACCTTTCTGGCTGCATTAAAACTGGTATTATTGTGTTCAGTACAGCACTTACACTTTAGCAACCTGTTGGCAATTTAAATTATTATTTAGATGAACTCTAAGGGGCATATTTATCGAGGGTCGAATTTAGAGTTTATGGGAGTTTATAAAAACTTTCTACCTAAAACCCTACTCCTTTGCTGGTTTTCCATGGATACCCAGGTCTCTAGAGCAGGGAAGAGACCCCAGGATATTGTGCGCCAGTCAGAAAACTGTCAGAAACTGTGTTTAGGACTAGGTTAGAGGGAACCTAGTGGAGCTGTAGTGAGACAGCTTGAGAAAAGTTCATGCACTGTATGTGGACCTGGCAGAGAAGAGGAAGGAAGAAGAAGCTTGTTTAATCACTTATGGCACTCTGCTAGTGTTTATGCGCATGTCTTCTCCTACAATAGTTACTTGAAAACCAGTAAGTTAGAAAGTAAAAAGAACCTTAATTTCAGTCTTTGCCCTGTTTAATACAAGAAAATTACTGTCTTAAAATTAAAGGCAAAGTAGGACCCTATGTATAGTATTTTTAATTAATTAATTAATCAAACATTAAACTGCTTTTATTTTTGCATTAACTATGAAAATATAGTTTTCTGTATGATTATTTACATTAAGCATCCCTAGGTCATTCTAGACCAGGCTGTCAGAAAAAAGAGGTCACTTCTCTAGCAAGCTAAATGTACTTATCAACCACACAAGTAAATTGTAGCCATGGGACCTATCTATTTTTATATGTCAGGATAAGAACAGCATCAATCCACCAGGGAAGAAATTAAAATAGTGTCTCTCAGCCGCAATAAACCGTCTAGAATTAGAAGCAGCAAAAAAAGTGCTGTTCAGTGCCATCTGAATACCAAGATGAAAATGCTGGATTCTCGGAATCCAAGTGTCTATGATAATGTATCCTTGGATGCTTCTAGAAATTATCACATAAACTGAAGTGATGTCAGCAAACACCATATAAAACATTTACACAACACCTGAACTTTTATTCTAAGATGAACACGAATTGCCTAGACAGTGATATAGAGCCAAGCAGAATATATTTAGAGACAGTGATCCTACAATCAATTACAGCACATGTGCAGTTTTCCTGTTTGACGTTTCTACTCACTTTTAAACTAAAAATGCATTTGTTACCTCCACAGACAGCAGACAGGCATGCCAAAAAAGGAAAAAAAAAATACAGTAATAAGAGCTGAATGAATGAATATAATAATTTTGCAAGGCACTGCTTATAAATCACATTTTCATTATTCTAGTGCAGGCATTTTATACAGCAATGAAAATATATTGGAGGTCATTGTTTTTCTACGAATTTTGACAAAGTAGCAATTTAAATAAATGTAAATTTTAATTTCCAAGTTTGCTAAGGTGTACCTTTATGTGGCTTCTAGCACCCTACCCATATTGGGTTAAGTAATTGGAATATTTTGTCTGCCTTTAGGTTACAGGGAAAGCTTTATTTGAGCATTAAAAAATAATATGTGAGTTCTATAAGTACTTGTATTGCATTCTACTCTCCCGTCCACAAACTTATGATTGATTAACTAATTGATTAATTAACCCTTGATATTCGACTGGGAATTAAAATCCTTCGACTTCGAATATCGAAGGATTTTGCGCAAAAACTGTGATCGAACAATCGAAGGAATAATCCTTCGACCGAACGATTAAATCCTTCGAATCGAACGATTCGAAGGATTTAAATCCAACGATCGAAGGAATATCCTTCGATCAAAAAAACTTAGGAAAGCCTATGGGGACCTTCCCCATAGGCTAACATTGAGTTCGGTAGCTTTTAGATGGCGAACTAGGGGGTTGAAGTTTTTTCTTAAAGAGACAGTACTTTGACTATTGAATGGTCCAATAGTCGAACGATTTTTAGTTCGAATGCTTCGATTCGAAGTCGCAGTCGTAGTCGAAGGTCGAAGTGGCCCATTCGATGGTCGAAGTAGCCCAAAAAACACTTCGAAATTCTAAGTTTTTTTACTTCGAATCCTTCACTCGAAGTTAGTGAATCGGCCCCTTGATTGTTTTATTCAGCATAAGATGCAGAGCATACACTGGAAAAAAGTGCTTTGTGCATAGTTACTAAGGGAAATGTATTTGCAATCCTTCACTTCTATATGGGGTCTTCATAAATGACCCCTTGTGTGTCTTCCTAAAGGGATCCTGTAATGATTTTATGGTGTAGTTTTTATTACTAAACTACACTGTGTATGTTGCAAATAATTAATTCTGCTATTTATTGTATTCATTAATTAGTGTATTTTTTTAGTTTTAATACTGGTGTGTTGGAAGCCATCTCAGGTCATTGTGCCTAATCCTGTGCTTTCTGAAAGAGCCAGCACTGCACAATACAACTGCTTTCAGATAAACTATTGTTTCTCCTACTGTATGTTCTTTTTGAAGTAATTTCAGCGACTTGGCTTGTCTGATATTTCTCCTGCTTGTATATTATTTTAGTTTCCACTATCTCTCACTGTATATAATAATTTGCTGGTAAAGAGTAATGTCAAGGAGCTGAGCTGTTATCTTGCTTCAGATCCACTGTTCTGCTGATGATTGCTAGGGGGGGTGGTAAGGCAGGGGGTGACATAACTCTAATTTACAGTACAGCAGTAAAGACTGACTGTAGTTTATCAGAGCACAAGTCACATGGGTTTAGAAAGTAAGCAAATGCTAGCAAATGTAAAAATTAAACATACAAAAAAATCTGTTTGCTCTATTGAAAAAAAGGATTTCAGTACAGGATTCTGCTGGAGGAGTCCTATTAACTCATGTATTTAGTAAAAAAAACGTGTTTTCTCATGAGAGTCCCTTTGATTAAACTAATGTTAAAATGTCATTTAATACATTCCTCATTATGGTGCCTCAATACACTATTTTTCTTAATTCAGATGCAGTCCAATTTACTTGTAAGAGACTGGGTTGACCACCCAAGGCCATCAGCAGATTCAAATACAGCAAGAAAAAAATAAAAATTAAATGGGGCTGAATTTATGCAACAAAAAATAACACTTTAAAACATGGCCTGTTTCTTTCATAAGCAAGTTAATTGGCTTTTAAAATAGTGAAGTAATTTAGAGGAAAGCATGCCACTTCAATATTATATACATCTTTACAAATTGACAGTTAACCAAAATTATTTATAAATTAAATTTATGAAAAAAAATTAGTTGAGGCATGTGCTAAATTCACAATATCAATTCTACTGTTGCTTTAAAAAAATTAAGAAGAAAGACGTACCATTTATGATCACCTTTCCCTCCTTTACAAACAGGAACCATAGCAGTTTTAGAAAAGGTTGCAGAAGAGATCAATTTAGATTTTTTTATCTCTTGCTTCATTTTTAGATCTTATAATATACCTTGCTTTATTTTAGGTTATGATGGGATCCATCAGCTGTGGGTTCCTCCACCCCAGGAACCTAAATGGTCTTATTTTGTCATTCTTTCTGGCTTTTTATTCAATAACTTAATTTTGTTTTGAAAACTCATCCCATCTTCATCCCACCTTCAATAATAATTAGTGACAGGCGAATCTGTCCCATTTTGTTTTGGCGAAAAATTTTTACACGCACAAACTATTTTGTCGCAGCGAATTTTTTCAGCTGCAAATTTTTTCACAAAATAATACAAGATGGTGAAATGTGGAAATTTGTCGCAAATCCATGCCTGCCAAATAAATTTGCCCATCGCTAATAATAATAGTTCAGCTCAAACCAGGGCAGAGCCTCGCGGTTAGGAGCATTGAGAGTGAATCACCCCCCTTTGGTTCACTTTTCTTTTCAGCATATCACATATTTATTACTCTAACACATTTCTTCATGAATTAATTAAACAGCTTATTTGAGTATATTCCAGTTGTATGCATTGCTTATGGTAAATTTGCTTGATTGGAATTTTTTATGAATTGTGAAGATTAATGTTTTGCAATTATGGTTAGAATGGATTCATACACATTTTAAAATCATTGCAGGGTAATACTGCACTTTGAAGTGTTTGGTCTGCTATGACTGTAATTCACATTTTTTATCTGCAAGGAGAAATGATAACGAGAAAGCGTACTTTTTGTTAAAAGGGAACTCCACAAAAACATAACTTAAGCTTTTTCAAAAGTAAACATCATTTCAAGCAACTTTGTATCAATTAAAAAATATGCAGACTTTTCATGATTTTTTAATGGTTTCCTAGCCTCCTGCTCTCCTGCTGCTCTGTCTGACTACTTTGCTGAGCTGGCTGACTATTGTTACTTTGTATCAGCAGCCAGCTGTCCTCAGCCTGCATCCTCCAAACCCCACAATTCCATGCACATGTGATTTTAATAAGGAAAGGAACATCACAGTGCAATGCATTTTGGGGTATGTAGTTCCTGCATGCTGTCTGTAAGCAGTGGAGAAGTTATTCTCACTCCAATTGCTGTGATAATGGCTGATTTCCCAGTGAAACCTCCCTGCTGGACCTGTATGGAGCTGTAACAACCACTGATGGCAATCTTTGCCAGATAGCTGAACTCGCCAGACACTTGTAGCTAGGGTTGCCACCTTTTCTGGAAAAAAATACCGGCCTTGCTATATATTTAACTTTTTCCCTATTAATAACATTGGGATCCGCCATCATTTTTACCAGCCAGGCCAGTAAAATACCGGCCAGGTGGCAACCCTACTTGTAGTCCACAAAGCTGCTTTATTTGAGGTGGATATACACATGTAGCAGTGGATGAATAAGTGCTGCAGGTCAAAAAGAATATTTCTTTCCTAACCCTTAGAGTAGCTCCTCACTTATGGAAGGCAGGAACACAAGAGGATGATGGGAGGAACTGACGTCACACATAAGGAGAAGGGAATGGGAGGGTTTTGCAAAGAAGGAAATTAACAGCTTGCAATACAGCTTTGGTCAGTAGCTGGCAGCATAACAATAGGTATGCATATAAACATAAGCAATTAAACATATATATTCTAACCCTGATAACTTTAACTGCTGGGGCAGCACAGAAGTTGTTTGTAATTCGTAACATCAATGTTTAGTCCCTCCTTCCTTGCCAGGATTTGAAATGATACAGAAAGAGGAGAACTGTTAACCAGCTGGATTTCAGCATAACAAATGGCATTTATTCATACTTTTTGAAGAAACAGGTAACTGTGAAGGGTATATTAGGGGTTTCTGTGCTATGTGGTCCTCTTTAAAATGTTGGTTTCGAAGCCGGAGTTCCCCTTTAAAATATGCAGTAAGATAGACAGTTTCCAATAATAGTGACAAAACTAACAACCTTATTTTGGTGCCTGAGGCAAAGAAAGGTAAAGTGAAATGCTATGGGCCACTATGGGAATCAAACATCATACTTCACTGTCAAGGTTTGTGGGACTTTTTACATAGTAGAATTTAAAAAAATAAATGGAAAGATTACTTAATTAATCATAGCTGCACATACATGATGATTATTGTGCACTATGGTTTCAATATACATTATCCCCCTGCCCTGAAAGTATCTTGTTTGTGTTGTAGTATGAAGTGTGAGGGGTAGGGAAAAAAACAGCACCAATGTCTCTTCAGACACTGATTATTGGCTCCCCAGAGAAGATTGCAGAGATCATCTGAGACCTGTTACTTTGTTGGATTATTCCTAAATAATAAATTGCTTTTTCACAACTATGTTTTTTGAGCTATATTTATGCGTGCTCCCTCAACATAAGACAATGTGAGAACATTGCTTCATGTAGCACTTCACAAGTCCTCAAAAATGTCCTTTGTTTAAACCATGACACTCTTTCACAAACCTGTGTTGTTAAGATCAGACTATGGTTAATGAAGAGATTTCTATTCTTTAAACAGTGCAGGGCTGCCACGCTCCTGCCTAATTATCTATTGACTGATACACCTGACTCTACGAGTTATTGAGGGTATTTTTCAGTCAACACTTGAATTTTTAGGTTTAAAAAAATGTAAAAATTCTAGTTTTTCTTAAAAACCCTACATTTTTTGAGATGTATTATACCAAAAGCTGGAAATAGCTTGAATTCGAAAATACACCTAAAAACCTGTCGAGGTCAATGGCAGAGGTCCCTTGAAGCATTTGATGTTTTGCTCGAAAACTCAATCAATTTGATTGATTCATGTTTTTATCCAGAGAAAACTCAATCAATTAGAATATTTGAGCTTCTTAAATTAGAAACCATTGGAGTTGTGAGTTGCATGACTATTTCTCCAGGAGCACTGGTCCATCTTACCAAAATACTGTTGTTTTCATTTGAATTTTGTACATGGTATGAAAAGTGTGTTTGCTAAATTACTGACCAACTTCTAACATATAAATGTAAGAAAACTATTCGAAATATTTAGAAAAAAATGAGAAATGCAATCTGCAGCAGTGGAATTCCTCAATCTGAAAATCCTTTGAGTCAAAAGTAAATGGCCAAGAGAAAAGCCATATTTTTAAGAAAAAGGAAAGAAAATAGTGGATTAGGGCTAAATACTAAGTGACCCCCTAGCCACAATAAAATCAGGGGGTAGATTTATTAAAGGTTGAATGTTAGTTTTTTTTTTTTATTAATTCGAATGAACACAAATGACGAATAGTATCTTATTTAAGAAAAAACTTGAATATCTAAAACTCAAATCTACCCAAAAACTGGAATCAAATTTGACTAAACTCGAATCGAGTTGTCATGTCTTCCCTGGGGAGATGTTGTGGAGTATCAGGACGTTAGTAGCCGGAAGACTGGGTAACCCGGGGTGTAACCATACACAGAATTACAGAGATCAGAATCCATAATGATGAAAGAATACTTAATACATTTAGAGAGGTGATACAAGTGCTCACAATGTATGTACAAACTTGTACAAAAATTGTAGAAATCGGCCGGCAGAGACACAGTCCAGAATCAGGCCAGGCGGCAGACAAGAGTCAGAACCGGGGGAATCCAAAAGCAGAGCAAGAAGGGGCACCAGGGTACAGGAACAAGGCAGGAACTGGAACAGGATTTGGAGTAAGGAACAGAGCAGGTCACAGGAACTTGTTACTTGGAACAGGATCAGATGATACAGGAACCAACAGCAAGGTCATGAGAAAACCAGGGGGCAGGCTTATAAAGGGTCAGGATTGGATCATGAGTAACAGATGGGGATAACGAGATGGGCGGAGAGATAAAGCAGAAGACAGGAGGATACCAGGAACAACAGGAATAAAGAACAAACCAAGACTAAGGACCTCCATTGGCACAACAGGTAAGTGCACAGGTAACTCAAAACAAAGTCCTGACAAGTTTTTTCTCTGAAAAAAACTTGAATGTCAGGAAGACTATTAGCATCTTCAAATGGGTCACAGAACCTCTCCCATTGACTTCTACATGAACTCGGCAGGTGGTGAATAGTCTAATTCGAATTGTTCCCAGGGGGCAGGTATGATAAATCTCAAATTCAAATTTGTATTATTCCCTATTTGATTTTGTGAGTTTTGACCAAAAATCCAACTCGAAAATTCGAATTTGAATTTCCTATTCAAACCTTAATAAATCTGCCCCTTAATGTTAAGGCTCATCAACAAAATAATGATCTTCTGTTGGTGGCTAAGAGAGAATGTTAAAGGAACACTATTACTGGCAAGTAATATTCTGCTTTTTTTATTTTTAAATTTTTTATTACAAGTGATATTCTTCTACTGTACCTCGGTCTGTCACTGGACATGTATGAACTGAAGTGACATTACAGTAGTTCTTCCTGAATTAATGCAATCAAAATAATATTCAGATGTTAAAGCTTAGTTTTGTTTTTCATGATGTAAAGGTTTTGGATTACATATTACACTTTGTATTGCACAGCGTACGCATATACCTTTTCTCAATGTAATAGTGATTTATGAACTCTCCTTGTAATTTTGCATATACAGTACTTGGTTTGCTCACACCTTACTGACAATGTTATTTTATTTTATTTCATCCCTCAAAGAGCCCTGAAATAATATAAATCATATACAGCTAGTTTTATATTTAGTGAGGAAACTGGGAAATATGTGAATAAAATCTCATAAACCTTGATTAAAAGTATACATTATAAATGTATTATGAATTTCAGATAATGGACAAGAATATAATTATTACAAAAAATAGGCAAGAATAAACATATGCAGGGAAGGAAGACTGAGTACAAATTAAAGGCACCCCCAATGTCCAATGTGGTCATACAGCGCTAGCTGAATAGCATCAGTCTAATGTTTTCTGGATGGGCCAAAAGATCTTAACATAAGTGAAGTCCCTGTCAGTGATACCTTGGCGTGTTGAATAAAGACAGTATATATTTTGCCTGTTTATAAAAAATGTTTAAATCAAAATATAGAGGCCCCCATACTCATTTAACTCTATTAGCATCAATGGCATATAAATTATGCCCCGGCACTTGTAATCATGTTTTAATCCCAACAAATAAATTTTGACATAAAATAGGGCATTTTTGGAAGAATGTAATATGTTTCATTAGTGCAAAAAACATTTGCAAAGACCATTGCCAGTGTTAGCGACCATGTTTGCATCCTTTTTGACTGATTACAGACCTCAACGACTTCCTTGCAAAGTTTCCGACCAAATGGCTTTTATGTAAATTCACAATGTATGTAATAAATTTTCTCAATTGCAAATCGTATTTTGTGACAAAATATTTAACAAAATTCCAGAGCATGTGTTAATGCTAAACTTTGCTTATTTATGTAATATTCGCCATTGAATGATATTACATTGCGAGCATCACTAAACATTCACACCATTTTAAACAATGCTTGCGATTTTTAATTATATTCCCGTTTTGTCTTTTTTAATGTACGAGAGTCTTTGTCTTATGTTTTCCAAAGGAAATTTTTCAGAGAACAGTATTGAATACAGAAAGATCATTGTCAAGTATTGAATACAGAAGATCATTGATAAGTATGGATGCCTGCATTTGTATCATATATCCTCTGCAAGGACCATAAATTTCTATACTGGTGAGTTTTTTTCTAGGTAATTAGGCTAGCGTAAATAAATTATGCTGAGACATAATGCAGTTTTTGTTCAATCCTTTTTAACCCGCTAATAAACTTTCCAGATTTTATAAAGACACAAACATTTACATACTGTACTATACTATTGCGATGAACTGAGGAATATGTTATAATCTTTTCCCCACACAATTACAAATAAGCCCTAAGATTTATTTGCTAAGAAGAAAAGTCACATCACTATCCAGACAATTTGAGGAATGCAATCACAGTCCAGTAGGGTTCTGTTAGTAATGGAAGTTGTCAGTGTTTCTCCAAACATTTGCAGTTGTGATAGAATTATGTTTCAAAGTTATGCAATGTGTGTAGATAAAATGAACACAAGACCACCAAAACATTTAAATGAGAATTTGGGCTTTCGTTGTTTCTTTAGGTCTTTTTTTTAGTGATAGTAGCAATATCCATGTTTTTTCAATTTGACATTAGTGGCTCACAAATAAACAGTACAAATGTATCCCTTTTTGTTTTTCTTTAATTGGAATTTAATTCTTTAATTGTATCATTTTAATAAACACACACACACACACATATATACTGTATATATATATATATGTGTATATCTCTGTGTGTAAAACATGTAGATGTCATAAAACATCACATCATAAACTTTCTGGACTTTCTGGAGAAAGCTTTTTGTATGAACCTAGGTAAGGAGCTATATCCTGAGAAAGTGTATGCTAATAGTTGTTGATGTGAACTTATAAATATCTTTTGGAAAAAAAACTGCCAGCTTTTATGACGGTTAAACTATGCATGTGGCGTGCAGAATTTTACAAATTAGCACTGCAACACAAAAAACATTAAAAGTGTTCATGTATATATTATGTTGTTTTAATTGTTCAACAACAGTAATGTTCTGCAGGACCAGGGCCTACACATAGAGAGACTTCATTGGTTTGTTATCAGTTTATTAAACTAGTTTACCAGAAACAGGGCACTTCAGCAACCAATGCCTTGTGAATTACTGGGCTCCTTTCTTGGCTCGTTCAGTTTGCTCAAACCCTGACAAAGGCCTATTGTAGAGGGAAACACCAAAAGCCACTTTAACTTGCTAAGACATATAGGGGGTTGTTTGTCAAAGGCTGAGTTGATTTTTACCCCAAAAATTCAAGTTTTCTAGGGTATTTTCCAGTCAAAATTTTTTCGATATTCATAATATCCCGGAACCGGAAATAGCTCAAATCTGAAAATACTCCTGCTAAAACCAGCCGAGTTTATGTAAAAGACAATGGCAAAAGTTCCTTTAACCATTTGAAGATGTTTGTAGCCTTCGTGATGTTCAGTGAGTTTCACTTGAAAAATTATTTGATCAGAGTTTTTTCCCTAAAAAACTCAATTAATTCGAGTTTTTGGTTTCTTCATCCTGAATTCACTGATTTGAGTTTTTTCCATTCCAGTTTTTTCCTAAATGTCAGGCCTCACCTGTCTAGAGTCCAGATGTGAGGAGACAAGGTCCAGCAGGGGTGTCACAAGCTGTGGCAGGCAATAGTAGTAAGAAGGAATAGGCAGAAGAGTAGTCGGAAGGCAGGCTGTTGTCGGTGCAGGCGGAGTTCAGTCGTTAGCGGGAAGGCAGACTGGAGTCGGATGCAGGCAGAGTTCAATCGTAAACGGATAAACAGGCTGGGGTCAGATGCAGGCGGAGTTCAGTCGTAAGTCGAGATCCAAAGCCGAAGTCAAAACCAAAATCAAAATAGTCAGGGTTCCAAAAGATACAGGAGCAGGTTTTTATCAACAAGCACAGAGCCTTCCCCTGAGCGTCCTTTTAAAGAGGTATTTTGGCACCAAGCGTAATGACGCCTGCGTCCTGCGCCATCACGCCGCACACGTTCACGTCAGTGGATGTTTTGACGCGCGTCAGTATCGGCGCACGACGTAAGATGACGCACATGCGTCTGTGTCGGTGTGTCTTGGCACTGCGCTTATGCGCGCTGAAACCTCACACTAAATCGGAAAAACTCCAGTTTTGAGTTCATTCGAGGTATGAAAAAAACCTCACAAACCTTTAAAACTCGACATTTGATAAATAACCCCCTCAAAAGGGACTTTGAACCAGCTGGAATAAGAAGACAACAGATTTGTTTGTACCTACTAGTTTGTTACTTCTTACTCCAAAAATGCTTTATCCTGTATTTTTCCTCCTTTCACTTTCATGCTTCATACAACATTTTTCACCACCTCCCCCATTAAGTCACAAAGCTATAGAAATCTCAGCCTCCCTACTTTCCTCTCCTTCCATATCCACACATGAAGTATACAAAGTACTCTATTTAGCTGCAGTTAACTCCTCTTCATACAAAATAAGAATTTACAAATCCCGCTCTCACTTAGTCTATCTCTCCTTAGTCTATCTAGCAGCTGGGGACATTTTCCCAAACCCTGGCCCTTACCCCATCCCAATTATATCACGGCCACGGGCTCCTTCTCTTTGGTGCAAATTCCAGCAGTGCAGAACTCTTATCCCTATACCCAAAAACCCAGTTAATCTTTCCTGTGCTCCATTTGCAACAAACTTACCGCTATACACAACCATTTCATTGCCTATTCCTTCAACCTACTTGACTTACTGAAACCTGGCTTTCTCCTACTGACACTGATTCACCTGCTGCCCTGTCCTATGGGGTCCTACACATTACTCATACACCCAGGCCTGGAAACAGACCTGGGGGTGGGGTAGGTGTGCTACTATCTCCCTGCTGTAGTTTCAAAGTTCTTCCACCTGTTGCTTTTCTATCATTCTCCTCATAGGAGGCTCACTGCATTAGACTATTTTCTCCTATTTCATTGCATTGCTGTCATATATCGACCTCCAGGACCAACCGCACAATTTTTGGACAACTTTGCTGCCTGGCTTCCTTATTTTCTTTCATGCAACACTCCATCCATCATATTGGGTGAGTGTAATATACCCGTTAACAACCCTCCTGTTTCTAAACTTCTTTCGTTAACATCCTCCTTAGGCATATCTTTATGCTCAGTCTCCCCCCTCTCACTCCAATGTTAATGCTCTGGCTCTCATATTTACCAAGCTCCGTTCAATTTTACTAACTCACCATTTCCCCTCTCTGATTACAATATGCTCACATTTCAACTCTCACTAACTCCCTCCACACCCCCTGTTATTTACCAAACACGTACCTACCGTGACTGGCAAGCTCTAGACGTGTCACATCTCTCTTCTTCCTTTGACTCTCTTCACTCTACTATCTCGACCATCTCTTGTCCTAATGTCTACTACAGCACACTTATCACTGCCCTTGATGAGCTTGCTCCTGCAAAAACAAAACGTGCTAGACCCAAACCACTTCAACCTTGGCACACTGCTCATAGAAAAGTGCTCCAAAGAGACTCACATGCACTTTAGAATCAGACATTTGGAGCTACAAATCTGCCCTACGCCCCTATAACACCAGCCTTTCTCAAGCCAAACAAACATACTTTACATCATTCATTAACTCCCTTTCTAAAAAAAATGGCACAACTTTTCTCAACCTTTAACACTCTTCTATCCCATTCTCCACTCCCTCCGTGCACATCTGTCTCTGCTCAAGATATTGCTGAGCACTTCAAAAACAAAATTTACAGTTTACAATTTATCAGAAGGGACTTACACTACTCAACCCACACTAGACTTCCACCACCCTCCCTCCACACTCCCCAGTCTCTCCTGTGCTCCTTTACCCCTATCACTAATGAGGAAGTCTCAAAACTGTTGGCCTCTTCTCGCCTTATCACCTGCCTGCTTGATACTATTCCTTCAAAACTTCTCTGCAATACCAATCCTTGTCTAATCAAAGCCCTAACTCATCTATTTAATCTCTCGCTCTCAACTGGAATGTTACCTTCTCAACTAAAACATGCTCTTGTCACATAATTCTGAAAAAAACTCTCTTGGTCCCTCCATTCTTGACAACTTATTACCTATCTCTCTGCTACCTTTCATCTCTAAACTACTTTAGCGTCTAGTCTACAACCGGCTAACCTCATTCCTCTCTGACAATAACCTGCTAGTGTTTTAAGCCACAACACTCCACTGAAACTGCCCAAACCCGACTAACTAATGACCTGTCTAACTAATGAACAGCTAAAGCCAACAAACATTTCTCACTACTGATACTGCTTGATCTCTCAGCTGCTTTTGACACTGTAGATCACCCTTTCCTCCTCCAGTCCCTCCATTTGCTTGGCCTTCATGACACTCCCCTATCCTCGTTCTCTTCTTACATCGCTAATCGTCCCTTTAGTGTTTCCTACAATGGAGTAGCATCTTCTCCCTTACCTCTCTCTGTTGGGGTTCCTCAAGGCTCTGTCCTGGGCCCCTTATTATTCTTCCTCTATACTCCATCCATCATATTGGGTGAGTGTAATATACCCGTTAACAACCCTCCTGTTTCTAAACTTCTTTCGTTAACATCCTCCTTAGGCATATCTTTATGCTCAGTCTCCCCCCTCTCACTCCAATGTTAATGCTCTGGCTCTCATATTTACCAGGCTCCGTTCAATTTTACTAACTCACCATTTCCCCTCTCTGATTACAATATGCTCACATTTCAACTCTCACTAACTCCCTCCACACCCCCTGTTATTTACCAAACACGTACCTACCGTGACTGGCAAGCTCTAGACGTGTCACATCTCTCTTCTTCCTTTGACTCTCTTCACTCTATTATCTCGACCATCTCTTGTCCTAATGTCTACTACAGCACACTTATCACTGCCCTTGATGAGCTTGCTCCTGCAAAAACAAAACGTGCTAGACCCAAACCACTTCAACCTTGGCACACTGCTCATAGAAAAGTGCTCCAAAGAGACTCACATGCACTTTAGAATCAGACATTTGGAGCTACAAATCTGCCCTACGCCCTTATAACACCAGCCTTTCTCAAGCCAAACATACTTTACATCATTCATTAACTCCCTTTCTAAAAAAAATGGCACAACTTTTCTCCACCTTTAACACTCTTCTTTCCCATTCTCCAATCCCTCCGTGCACATCTGTCTCTGCTCAAGATATTGCTGAGCACTTCAAAAACAAAATTTACACTTTACAATTTATCAGAAGGGACATTACACTACTCAACCCCCACTAGACTTCCACCACCCTCCCTCCACACTCCCCAGTCTCTCCTGTGCTCCTTTACCCCTATCACTAATGAGGAAGTCTCAAAACTGTTGGCCTCTTCTCACCTTATCACCTGCCTGCTTGATACTATTCCTTCAAAACTTCTCTGCAATACCAATCCTTGTCTAATCAAAGCCCTGACTCTATTTAATCTCTCGCTCTCAACTGGAATGTTACCTTCTCAACTAAAACATGCTCTTGTCACATAATTCTGAAAAAGACTCTCTTGATCCCTCCATTCTTGACAACATATGACCTATCTCTCTGCTACCTTTCATCTCTAAACTACTTTAGCGTCTAGTCTACAACCGACTAACCTCATTCCTCTCTGACAATAACCTGCTAGTGTTTTAAGCCACAACACTCCACTGAAACTGCCCAAACCCGACTAACTAATGACCTGTCTAACTAATGAACAGCTAAAGCCAAAAAACATTTCTCACTACTGATACTGCTTGATCTCTCAGCTGCTTTTGACACTGTAGATCACCCTTTCCTCCTCCAGTCCCTCCATTTGCTTGGCCTTCATGACACTCCCCTATCCTGGTTCTCTTCTTACATCGCTAATCGTCCCTTTAGTGTCTCCTACAATGTAGTAGCATCTTCTCCCTTACCTCTCCCTGTTGGAGTTCCTCAAGGCTCTGTCCTGGGAACCTTATTATTCTTCCTCTATACTTCCTCCCTCAGCAAACTAATCAACTCTTATGGTTTCCACTACCACCTCTATGCTGACGATACTCAGATCTATCTCTCCTCTCCTGATCTCAACCCAGAACTCCTAACTTGGGTGTCCTCCTGCCTGTCCACTATCAATACTTGGATGTCGCAACGCTACCTTAAATAAACCTCTCTAAAATGGAAATCGTTCTCTTACTCCTACAAATACAATTAACATCCCGGAAGTATCCATCATAACAATTCCACTATCACCTCATCTCCCCAGGCCCGGTGCCTTGGAGTAATTCTATATTATGCCCTGTCCGTCACTCCTCATATCCAGTCACTTAGTAAATCATGTCACTTCCACTTAGGGAACATATCCAAAAAACTACCATTTATCACTCAAGATGCTGCCAAAATTCTTAATCCCTCTCTCATCATATCACGTCTAGACTACTGTAACTCTCTTTTAATTGGCCTTCCCCACCAGAGACTATCTCTCCAGTCCATTAAAAACACTACTGCGAGGCTTATAAACCTCAGCAACCGCTCCTCCTCTGCCATGCCACTCTGACAATCCCTGCACTGGCTTCCAATACCTTTCAGAATAAAATTCAAATGAATGACCCTGACATCCAAAGCACTTCATAACTCTGCCCCACCCTACATCTCTGAACTCATCTCTAAATACTCACCAAACCGCTTACTACGCTCTTCTACTGACCTGCTACTCAACTCTTCTCTCATTACCTCCTCACATGCTCACATTCAAGACATTACAAGGGTTGCACCCCTCCTCTCAAATTCTCTCCCACGGTCTGTCCAACTTTCTCCCAACCTTCCTGCTTTCAAAAGATCTCTCAAAACGCACTTATTTAGAGAAGCTTACCCTCACTCTGCTTAACTACCAAATGCAATACCACATACAGTACTATATCTCCCACCCACTTAATTTTGATCTTGCCCACTCCCACACCTTGTCTTATTCCCATTAGAGTGTAAGCTCTTTTGCACAGGGCCTTCTTCACCTGCACTGATATTGGTTGGTATGTAACTCCATATGTTGTATGTATGTTATTCATGTGATTTAGTTATATAAACACATTTACTTTACCGCACTGTGAAATATGCTGGCGCTATATAAATAAATGTTAATAATAATAATAATAGATATTCACAAAAGAGGTTGATTTTTCTCTCCCAATCCCTTAAACCACCATCATGCTTTTCAATGTTTTTTTTTGGAAAGACATAATATCAAAGGCTATTGTGATACTAAGCTCTATAGTTAGTATAGGTATGGGTAGATAGAATTTAATTAAAATTAGGGAGGGGTGTATGTATGGATGCTGGGTTTTCATTTGGAGGGGTTGAACTTGATGGACTTTGTCTTTTTTCAACCCAATTTAACTATGTAACTAACTAACTATGTAACAAAAGAGGTTGATTTTTCTCTCCCAATCCCTTAAACCACCATCATGCTTTTCAATGTTTTTGCTAGAAAATTCAAATACCTTTCATTTGTTTAGTCCCTGCTGTGAGTTCATTTTCTAGGGCTAACATTGAATTTGCCACTTCGTAAAAATAACATTTCTTTTCCACAGATTTATATGATTTCTATATGTTTCATCCACAGGTTATTTGTAAGAGAAGCAACTCACCCTGGTGGTCCAGTGCTGCGGCGGGTACGCCCGCCGTTCCTCTTCGGCCGCCATTGCGGCTACTTAGGGGGTGCGCGCGTCTCGTTTGTAATATTGACGTAGGAGCGCAGGCGTGATGATGTCAGCGCGCAATGGTGCGAAATTCTAAAGGGTATTTAAAGGGATCCCATTCTTTCACTCATTGCCCGTGATAGGTTTATCGTATGGTGCTTTTGAGCCTTGTGCTATCTGTTTGATCCTGTTCCTGATTCTGATTGATTCCTGTTGTGACCCCTGCCTGGCTTTTGACTATTCTGACCTCTGGATCCTGACCCATGCCTGAATACCGACTACCTCTTCTGCTAATTCCCTTCTGATTGATCTCCCGGTTTGACCCTTGCCTGCCTGACTACGCTTATTCTCTGCCAGCCTCGACCCAGCCTAATCTGACGATTTTGCCTTATGCCTCTGCCCAAAGACTCTAGTTTACAGATGTGCCCCTCTGCTTGTCTAGAACACCTCGCCTTGCACCTCTCGTTTTAAGACCTGGCGGCATCTGAGTAGCTGAGGGCTCCTCCCGAAGCCAAAGGCGGCTGCTACGGGCAGAAGCACGAGCCGAGACCAGGGTGCTTGGCATCGGTTCTAGATTTAGGGTCCCAACCATTACATTATTGAAGCTGAAAGGACATGAGGCGTCTTGTGTCTTGGGTTTCTGTAGGTGAAGGCCTGCTGGCATTGATTGTATATAATAGCTATCATTACTTTTGGCATAGTTTCTCTGAATACACCAGAGTAGTGGCTTTTGAAAGAAGTTGTACCAGAATCTATGCGTGTATGAACTATATCTGTGCATGCAGAGTCTGTTTATAAGCTACAAAATGAAACATATACCAAAACCATTATCAAAAAAGATGATCTATGCCCCATACAGACTTTATTAATAATGCCTGTATAATTTGCTTGGTTACTAGGTTCCTACAACAAAACAGAATGAGAGAGTAAACATATGTTTAAGGCCAGGAATAAAATTCTTAGTGATAGCTATTTACTGCAGCTTCTGCATTTTTGAATCCAATCCAAATTTATGTCTTCTAGGCTAGAAATAAAATACTCTGACAGCCAAAGAATGCAGAGCAAAACCATGCCAAGTTCACCTGTTTGTGGATTACTTGAAATTAGTTTAAATGACTATTGTGGGGAAATTATTTGAACTGTTTGTTTTTCTGCCAATAAAATGTTATTTAGATGAACAGAGTTGCTTCAGATAATGGAAATAAAAATGTTAATTGTCTGTAATAAATGTTTTCTGTCTAGAGAAAGGCCTTTGAATTGCTTTGTAGAAAAAAAAGGAATTGCTTTAATGAAAATGGCAAAGCCAGCCATGCTAACTTAATATATTAATGATAATTTGCTATCCCTGTAATGTGTTGAGTTTGTATGTTTAAAGACAGTTAATGGTTTACATATAAAAGTTAGAAAAATCAGCCATTATTTACCACTTGTGGCAGCCCTGAGTTAACGCAGAATATACAAACAGGGCCGTATTTATGTACAGAGTAGTAAAAAACCTTCCCGATCACACATAGCAGAAGTGATGTCACAGATATCGGAAATGATATCACGCACAGCAGTGCATGTAACATCACTTCCACAAGCTGGGGGGCACCGGGCCGAAATATAGTGCTGCATACGAACTATGTGGAGATTAGTGATGTGCGGGTCAGGGTTTTTCCCAACTGCCCGATATTCGACCTCCCACCACCTGAACACAATGGGGTCCTTTTATAGACCCTTGCCAACCCACCCCACCGATGACGTAACATAATGGGCTGGGGGGAGGCGCATGGTTATAAAACCAGATCCCGGAAGTCAGCAGTGTAAGGTGGCGGGCGGGTAGAGCAGGAAGAAGAGCTCGACCTGCCCACCACCCGCACATGGGGGTGTGAGGTCGGACCGACCCACGGGTATCCAGCCGGCCCGCACATCACTAGTGGAGATGGTGCCATGGTTGGAAGCAAACCTAAAGCCCTAACACCCTTGTGAAAAGAAAAGAGTTGGGTTCTGATTTCAGACTGACACAGGGAGGAAGAGAATCTGGAAGCTGATAAATGAGCTGCAGGCTGGCATTGGGATTGCTCCAACTGGGAGTTTTTCCCTTCTGGTCTATCTACTGTAGTTTATATGTCTTTTTTTAAAGGGGAACTATCGCAAAAATGGAAATTTAATAAAAGCTTCATCATACTGAAATAAGAAACTTTGTAGACACAATTAATTAATCGTTTCTGAAATAATCAAGCTGTGTTCACTATCCCTCTCTCTGCATCTGTGTAATATTAGTTAACAAGGAACCCAGGGAGAACGCTAGTAAGTACCTTTTGGCGAACAAGATCCCCTCTGACGATCCTGGTCTTCACCGACGCCTTTTTTGGTGCCCTGGACTTTCTGCTGCAGAATCAACAGGGAATCCTAACATGTCAAGGATACTTGTGGTACAGACAAGAAAAAGTGGAATTGAAGTCAAGCCAGACAGGGTTCGGGACAGGCAGCATGGATTAGAATTGGTAACCAGGCAGGAGTCAAAAACCAGAGAAGCAAACACAAAAAGGATTAGGCAGATGCAGAGTCAAATGGCAGGCAGAGTCAAAAATCGGGATACAATACGTAGAAGGGCTTAGGCAGGAACCGAACAAGCAGAAACCAGCTTGGGCAAGGAGGGGAGAAGGAAGAGGCTATTTAATATCAAATGGACAACAAAGAGGACCAATAGCCAGAAGGGAAGAACAATTAGTGTCTAATGCTCCAGTCTTTATTTAGATGAATGCCCCAGGCACTCGATCGCCAAACGTGGACGCGCTGGGCACGTGTTAGTTAGGCGCGGCTGCGCCAGAAGCAGAGGGCCAGAACAGGATACGCCTGAAGAGCCTCATCCGAAACTGACAGTCAGTACGTCTGAGGGTGAGCATGGACGAGTGACGGGTTACAATCTGTTTCTCTTACATCTTTCTTCTTGCAGCAGTTGGGTGTCAGATATTCATTGACAGTTTGATCCAATATATATATATTATAGGGGGATGGCTTCCTATCATAGCAGATGAATTAGAGCTCGCTCAAATAACTGATTCCAGTACAAACAAAATATAACAAAAATAACTTCCTTTTGCACAAATACTGCCTGTAGAGAAACATGGGGGCCGATTCACTAAATTCGAGTGAAGGATTCGAAGTAAAAAAACTTCGAATTTCAAAGTATTTTTTGGGCTACTTCGACCATCGAATGGGCTACTTCGACCTTCGACTACGACTCGAAGGATTCGTACTACAAATCGTTCGACTATTCGACCATTCGATAGTCGAAGTACTGTCTCTTTAAAAAAAACTTCGACCCCCTACTTCGGCAGCTAAAAGCTACCGAAGTCAATGTTAGCCTATGGGAAGGTCCCCATAGGCTTGCCTACGTTTTTACGATCGAAGGATATTCCTTCGATCGTTGGATTTAAATCCTTTGAATCGTTCGATTCGAAGGATTTAATCGTTCGATCGAAGGAATAATCCTTAGATCGTACGATCGTAGCATTTGCGCTAAATCCTTCGACTTCGATATTCGAAGTCGAAGGATTTCAATTCCTAGTCGAATATCGAGGGTTAATTAACCCTCGATATTCGACCCATAGTGAATCAGCCCCATGATGTCTGGTGAATTTAATAGAGTGAACTCTAATACATCTTCTGGGCAAAAGGAGCCCCCCTATAAGATATATTGGATCTAACTGTCAAAAAGACAGAATGAAGAGAAACAGATGCTGAGAGAGGACTACTGAAGATGAACTTGATTATTTCAGAAACAGTAGAGAATTTGTAATTGATTGTATTTAGAACGTTTCAGCAGTGGCAGCAGTGGCTCACTGGTTATAAGGGGTGACAAAAATGAAACTCCTTTCAACTTCAAAATCCGAATTTCCGACTTTTAATCCAGAAATTTGGCTCTTTTAGCACAGAGAGGTCCATTGCTCTCTGTGCTAACAACCTGGACCCCCTCCGGCAGCATTGTGGATCCCCTCCGGCACCAAATGGGTGAGTGTGGGGGAAGGGCTGCAGCAGAAAGTCGTCGTCAGGGTGGCAAAGAGGCCAGGTTTGCCCCTGTGTACACAAAATATACCTGTACCTAGGATTATGAACCAAGTAACAAATAACAAAATCCTTTGAAAATAAGAACTAAACAGTCTTACTTTGGCGGTAATAACAGTGTAACATAAACGCAATAACATATAAAATTATAGTAATCTTTTAAAAAAACAGTGCTGAATAAAAAAAACAGACAAGTCATACAACCCATATCTGAATATGTTATGTATGGAATCTCTTATACAGAAATCTATAGAAAATCTAGAAAGCTCTGAATTACATTACGTCGATTTCCCAAAGAGTTTTTTTTAAAAAAATGATTTCCCTTTTCTCTGTCATAATACAGCAGTACCTTGTACTCAATCATAACTAAACTACGTTTTTATAGGATATCCAGCTGCTTGGGTGTGTACATGTACTAATACTTCCTGTGGCACTTTTCAAGAAAAACTTCTTTGGTACAAAATGTCCAAAGTGTTTGTTGCAGGGTTATACTTGGATTGAATTATCACACACCTTTACTTGCCAGTTTTATAGGGGCTGGGCATGAAAGCATATAAACAGGAACTGGTAAAAATAAGCAAATGGTTTTAATACATTTCATCTTTAAATTAGCCAAACACTGGAATTCTTGTTACAGCTGGCAGCACATCAACTGGCCGGATGTACTTGGCATTGGTGGATTTCTCTAAATAACTGCATAGCCAAACAAGAAGAATGGTGGGGCCATCTTGAGTCAAGAAAATGCTCAAGCACATACTAATCATAAAAAGGAGACTTTGTGCTTGCTTTTATTATGCCTGTTTATTAAAAAAACATGTAGTCTAATAACAAAATAGCCTAAAGTACCATGCTAGGTATTACACTATTGCTAGGGTCAAGGTAGACTACATATTTCTACACACAAGGGGCTGTGTAATAAAAGGTTCAATTTGCTACTAATAGCAGCCAATCAGCACCCATTTAAAGGCTAATATACTGTATTATCAGTTGCTGTAGTTTACTGCATCTGGGGAAGCAGTGTGTCTTTTTATTAAAAAAGAACTCCTGTACACAGAACAAAGCATGCATTGGGTCCCAGTGGTTATTAAATAGTAAAACTGAAACAACAACCAAACAATGGAACATATAGCAATAAAATTCCACAGAACTAATATGCAGTACCTGTGGATAATATGCTTATGGATATTCCTCTGGGATACTGGTTACACTGTATTACTTTGGTGGAGCATAGAGCTGCTCAGTTACTAACCCTCAAGCTGCTTGACTATACAGGCACTCGCCTCCCCAGGCTTTCTTTGTCAATCCTTGGTCAAGTATAGAGGCAGATCCCTCCTAAATACTCACTAGCAGGCTAAATTAGTATTTTGATTTTAGGGCTGAATATTTGGAGGGAGGAGTTAATAAAAAAAGTCAATAAAAATGGTCCAAACCAGTCAGCTGAACTAATGTTTTGATACTGCACAGATGATCAGAATGGTGATTCATTCTGTGCCAGTTTGGTTGGTTTTTTTATGGTATTTCAATTATTTGCATTTTTCTTCTGACCCTTTCCAGCTTTCAACAGTGGGCCACTGACCCCATCTAAAAACAAATGCTCTGCAAGGCTACAAATGTATTGATAGTGTTACTTTTTATTACTCATCTTTCTATTTAGACCTCTCCTATTCATATCCCAGTCTCTTATTAAAATTAATGCAAGGTTGCTAGGGTAATTTGGACTCTAGCAAACAGATTGCTGAAATTGAAAATTGCAAATTGCAGAGCCCCTGAATAAAACGATAAATAATGTAAAAAACCACAAATAATAAAAAATGAAAACCAAATGCAAATAGTCTCAGAATATCCCTCTCTACATCATACTAAATGTTGACTCAAAAGTGAACAACCCCATTAAGAGTCATATAGTCATATGAAAAAGTTTGGGAACCCCTCTTAATTCTTTGGAGTTTTGTTTATCATTGGCTGAGCTTTCAAAGTAGCAACTTCTTTTTAAATTATAACATGCCTTATGGAAACAGTAGTATTTCAGCAGAGACATAATGTTTATTGGATTAACAGAAAATATGCAATATGCATCATAACAAAATTAGACAGGTGCATAAATGTGGGCACCCCAACAGAGATATCATATCAATACTTAGTTGAGCCTCCTTTTACAATTTTAAAAGCCTCTAGACCATCCTAAAGCCTTTGATGAGTGTCTGGATTCTGGATGGCGGTATTTTTGACTATTCGTCCATACAAAATCTCTCCAGTTCAATTAAATTTGATGGCTGCTGAGCATGGACAGCCTGCTTCAAATCATCCCATAGATTTTCAATGATATTCAAGTCGGGGGACTGTGACAGCCATTCCAGAATATTGTAATTATCCATCTGCATAAATGACTTTGTAGATTTCGAAGTCTTTTTAGGGTCTTGTTGGAATATCCAACCCCTGCGTAACTTCAACTTTGTGACTGATGCTTGAACATTATCCTGAAGAATTTGTTGATATTGGGTTGAATTCATCCAACCCTCGACTTTAACAAGGGTCCCAGTCCCTGAACTAGCCACATAGTACCACAGCATGATGGAACCTGCACCAAATTTAACAGTAGGTAGCAGGTGTTATTCCTGGAATGCAGTGGTCTTCTTCCACCATGCAAAGCACTTTTTGTTATGACCAAATAACAAAATTTTTGTCTCGTCAGTCCAAAGCACTTTGTTCCAAAATGACTGTGGTATGTCTAAATGAGCTTTTGCATACAACAAGCGACTCTGTTTGTGGTGTGAGTGCAGCTTCTTTTTCATCACCCTGCCATACAGATGTTCTTTGTGCAAATTGCGCTGCATTATAGAACGATGTACAGATACACCATCTGCAGCAAGATGTTCTTGCAGAACTTTGGAGGTGATCTTTGGGTTGTCTGTAAACATTCTCACAATCCTCCGCATATGCCGCTCCTGTATTTTTCTTGGCCTTCCAGACCTGGGTTTTACAGCAACTGTGCCTGTGGCCTTCCATTTCCTGATTACATTTCTTACAGTTGAAACTGACAGTTTAAACCTCTGAGATAGCTTTTTGTAGCCTTCCCCTAAACCATGATACTAAACAGTCTTTGTTTTCAGATCTTTTGAGAGTTGCTTTGAGGATCTCATACTCTCACTATGAGCAGTTACATGCATTCAAATTAGCAAAATTACAAGGCTACCCAAATTTTTGCACAGCCAGTTTTCCACATTTGATATAATTTCATATAACTGACTACTGCTTCACTAAAAATCTTTGTTCGAAAACACCCCAGTACTCAGATGTTCCTGGGAAATGAAGACATACCACTGTTATCTTTTTAGTTGAAAGTGGAGTAAATTATTATGCAGGCTGAGAGGGGTTCCCAAACTTTTTCATATGACTATATTTCCTATGTATAAACAATAACCATTACTGAATTTAAATAATCGAATATGGTTTTTGGTATAGTAAATATATATAACCATTTTACAAGGAAACCAAATAAATAATTAGTCTAACAACTTTTAGGGGCAGATTTATCAAGGGTCGAATTTCGAAGGTAAAAATACTTTGAAATTCGACCATCGAATTGGAATACTTTGGCTTCGAATATCGAAGTCAAAGTATTTTTTTCCCGAAATTAGCGGTCAAAGTAAAATCATTTGATCAAACAAACAAAACTGCTCTAGAAGGTCCCCATAGGCTAACATAGCACTTCGGCAGGTTTAATTTGGCAAAGTATTTTAGTCTAAGTTTTTTTAAAGAGACAGTATTTAGATTATCGAATGGTCGAATATTCGAACTATTTTACTTCGAATCTAATTCGAATGACGTAGTATCCTATTCGATGGTCGAAGTATCCAAAAAATTACTTCAAATTTTTTTACTTAGAAAATTCCCTCGAATTCCCTTTGAACCTTGATAAATCTGCCCCTTAAGAACTGTTGATTAGTTATACAGGTTTAATCTATAGATTACTTATGGTGAGCAAACTACAAATTTTACAAAATATATTTGAGTTGACGTAAAATAATTATCAGCTGAATATGCAAACTGACCGCTTTAATTTACTTTACATGCAAATTGGGTTTATGAATAACAGCACTTTTTGTAATCTTCTCTGCTTTGTAGACTGTATCATTTCAAATCCATTGTGGTGGTGTACAGTGCTGCTATTATCGAAACTGTGTCACTAGCTGATGTATATCTGGATGAAATAAGTAACACTACCACAACTATTGTCCAATAAATTAACACATCAGAAATTAAAACATGTTTTGCAATTGAAACAGTTTCTGAAATCAGTGTCAGTGGACTGAAAACACAGTCTGGGTTTTTGGAAATTATAAATACCCAACTGAGTTTAGATTATGGTAAAGCAGCGCCGAGGTTCATGCAGATTAGGGATGTCGCGGACTGTTCGCCGGCGAACTTGTTCGCGCGAACATCGACCGTTCGCGTCCGCCGAATGTTCGCGAACGTAACGCAACGTTCGCCAATTTGGGTTCGCCTTAGCTGGCGCTTTTTTTTGCCATTTCTCCCCCAGACCAGCAGATACATGGCAGCCAATCAGGAAGCTCTCCCTCCTGGACCACCCCCACACCCCCTGGACCACTCCCCTTCCATATATAAACTGAATCCCTGCAGCGTTTTTTCATTCTGCCTGTGTGTGCTTGGAAGAGCTAGTGTAGGGAGAGAGCTGTTAGTGATTTGAGGGACAGTTGATAGTAACTTTGCTGGCTAGTGATCTACTTGATACTGCTCTGTATTGTAGGGACAGAACTCTGCAGGGATTTGAGGGACATTTTAGGTTAGGTAGCTTTGCTGGCTAGTAATCTACCTTCTACTGCAGTCAGGGCCGCCATTAGAAATCACGGGGCCCCGCCCACACTGACGACCAAGCTCCGCCCCATATCCCGCCCACATCGCAGTTAAAAGACCACACAGACATCAGCGCTAAAAAAGTAACCCCCCCCCACACAAGTTGTAAAAAGCTATTGATGGTCAGGGCCCCCTTATAAAAAAAATTGGGGCCCCAAAAAAAAAAAAATTAAAATTTTTTTTTTTTTAAAAACATTGGTGGCAGGGCCCCCTGTTAAAAAAAACTTGGGGCCCCAACAAAAAAAAATGTAAAAAAAAACTAAAAAATAAACAAACATTGGTGGCAGGGGCCCCCTTCTAAGTTAAAAACAAATTGGGGCCCCAAAAAAAATTTGAAAAAAAATTAATTTTTTTTTGAAAAAAAAAAAAAACATCGGCGGCAGGGGCCCCCTTATAAGTTAAAAACAAATTGGGGCCCCAAAAAAAAATTTGAAAAAAAATTAATTTTTTTTTGAAAAAAAAAAAAAACATTGGCGGCAGGGGCCCCCTTATAAGTTAAAAACAAATTGGGGCCCCAAAAAAAAAATTTGGAGAAAAAAAAAATTTTTTGAAAAAAAAAAATGGTGGCAGGGGCCCCCTTACAAGTTAAAAACAAATTGGGGCCCCAAAAAAAATTTAAAAAAAAAATAATTTTTTTTTGAAAAAAAAAAAAAACTGGTGGCAGGGGCCCCCTTACAAGTTAAAAAAATTTGGGGCCACCAAAAAGAAAATTAATTTTTTTTTTAAAAAAAAAACCCCAAAAAAAACAATGGTGGCAAGGGGCCCCTTACGAGTTAAAAAAAAAATTGGGGCCCCAAAAACAAAAGTTTTAAAAAAAAGATTGGTGGCAGGGGCCTATAGAATATTAAAATAATACATTGGTGGCCAGGGGATTAAAAAAAAAAAAAAACACAAACTGGTGTTCAGTAGAATTGAACTCATGGCTTCAGTACTTCAACTTCGCCTCCTTTCGTGACTTCGGGTCTTTTCACCGCTTCAGGACTTCGGCTTCGGCTGTTTTCGTGACTTCGGGTCTTTGCGCTGCTTCAGGACTTCGGCTTCGGCTGTTTTCGTGACTTCGGGTCTTTTCGGCGCTTCGTGACTTCGGGACTTCGGCTTTTTCCGTGACTTCGGGTCTTTTCGTCGCATCGGCTTCGGCTTTTCGGCACTTCCGCATTCGGCACTGAAGAGGCAAGACGTACGGCTCGGGCGCTCGTAAGGGGGGCCCGGATCTTCAAAAAAATGCAGCGCTGCCGGGCCCCCCTTCATGCCCGGGCCCGGTACGCTTGTCCCCCCTGTCCCCCCCTGATGGCGGCCCTGACTGCAGTGCTCTGTATGTAGCTGCTGTGGGCAGCTGTCTGTCCTGCTGCTGATCTCTCATCTGTATCTGTTCTTCAAACCACTGCCACCTAGCTGTGTGAGCTTTTTCACATTCTGTCTAAATATCAATAATAATACGGTCTCCAGAAACACCACCTGAGTGACGTTTTCCAAGCAGCAATAATATATTCCGTATCCACTGCTGTAGTGTATACGTTGACCTTGCAGGCATTATTTGCCCAGTGTGTTCTTCAAACCACTGCCACCTAGCTGTGTGAGCTTTTTCACATTCTGTCTAAATATCAATAATAATACCGTCTCCAGAAACACCACCTGAGTGACGTAGTGTGATTTCTGCCCTTTACAGCACAAAACGCAGCGCTGTGTCAACAATGGATTTTTTAGAAACATATTTGCCCTTGATCCCCCTCTGGCATGCCACTGTCCAGGTCGTTGCACCCTTTAAACAACTTTAAAATCATTTTTCTGGCCAGAAATGTCTTTTCTAGCTTTTAAAATTCGCCTTCCCATTGAAGTCTATGGGGTTCGCAACGTTCGCGAACCGTTCGCATTTTTGTCCGGACGTTCGCGAACATGTTCGCGAACATTTTTTCCGACGTTCGCTACATCCCTAATGCAGATAGAATTTAAATGTTCATTTAGGTAATATTTAAATATAAAAAACAGCTAAATATGATGGGACACAATTATAAATAACAGTCATAATTATTAATAACTAGAAATATCTTTCAGCTTGTGCTTGAAATGCTTAAAATGTTAAAAGTGCACACAAAAATGTTTGGCTCACAGTCTGAGCCATTTTTTTTCTTGTATAAATCAACCCTCTTATAAACAACCCATTACACACCCAGTCTCTGGCATCAGCAATGGATAAAGATTGGAATTTGTAGATAGTACAGGAAGGCAATAGAACGGATCAGGTCAAACAATGATAATGAACAAATATTTTCAAAGATTTCAGATGGCAAATATATGCGTTCATCTGCCAAAGTCTTCATAAACAGATTGGCCCAGAAAAGCCCAACCTCACATATTTTATTTGTTCATTAGGCACAGTGTGTGGCTGGCCACCCATACATATAGCAATTAAAAAATGAACATATTTGTCTTAGAATTATACAAACAGTCAAAATATTTTGCTTTTACCCTTGTCCAAGATCTAGGAAAAATAAATATACAGTTTATTCAAAACAGTTAAAAATACACACCAGCTTAGAATGTATTAAAGGAAAACTATACCCCCAAAATGAACACTTAAGCAACAGATAGTTCATATCATATTAAGTGACATATTAAAGAATCTTACCAAACTGGAATATATATTTAAGTAAATATTGCCCTTTTACATCTCTTGCCTTGAGCCACCATTTTGTGATGGTCTCTGTGCTGCTCAGAGATCACCTGACCAGAAATACTTCAACTCTAACTGTAACAGGAAGAAATGAGGAAGCAAAAGACACAACTCTGTCTGTTAATTGGCTCATGTGACCTAACATACAGTACAGTGAATCCTACGATCCCAGGGGGCGGCCCTTATTTTTTAAAATGGCAATTTTCTATTTATGATTACCCAATGGCACATACTACTAGAAAAGTATATTATTATGAAAATGGTTTATTTACATGAAGCTGGATTTTACATATGAGCTGTTTTATGCAATATCTTTTTATAGAGACCTACATTGTTTGGGGGGATATAGTTTTCCTTTAATATACATTAGATAAAGTAGTAACTGAAAATTATTTTACAAAGGATCAAATTAAAATTATTTCCGCGATTCGACCATTGCGAATTCGCAAAAAACGGACACCTGCGTCAAAAACGAGACGCCGGCGTCTTTTTGCGAGTTTTTCGATGAATCGCAAATTTTTCGGCGAAGCGCCCCAAATTCGCACATCTCTAATTCTGTCATGATTTTTATGGTTTACTTTTTATTTCTAAATGACACTGTTTACATTGCAAATAATTCACTCTACTATTTAAAATGTATTCTTGAACCAACAAATTTATTTTTGTTTTAGCTGTAATTAAGGTGTATAGGCAGCCATCTCAGTGCATTGTGCCTTAGCCTCAGCTTTGAGAAAGAGCCAGCACTTTAGGATAGAACTTCCTTGAGACTACTATTGTTTATCCCCTTCCCATTGTATTATACCACAACATGGGTCATGTTAGCCCTACCTAGTGGTAGACATGAGAACAGCACCCAAGCAGGAAAAAGCAGGGGTTTTCCTGCAATGCAAACAAATCCCTCAGCAGAGGCAGGCAGCCATGTGGTTAGCTGCCCATTGTTCTGTTGATAGGCTGCTGCTGATGGGCTGCTGGGGAGGGAAGGGAAGGGAGGGAGTGATATCACTTCAACTTGTAGTGTAGCAGTGAAGAGTGAGTGAAGTTTATCAGATTCACATGAACTGAGGGCTCCTATGAAACTGACAATATGTCTAGCCCCATGGCAAATTTTAAAATTAAATATTAAAACATCTGTTTGCTCTTTTAAAAAACACATTTCAGTGCAGAATTCTGCTGGAGCAGCACTATTAACTGGTGCTTTTTGGAAAAAAAAAATGTGTTCCCGTGACAGTATTCATTTAAAGCTTGGTTCTTGTGTTCTGTGTGGAAAGAGTGGAATAGATGGTGTCTGGTTAAATGTAAAATACTCAATTTACTGTAGGGCATAACTTTACAAACAACAATGCATATCTATTTCATAAAAAAATCTTTCCTTACAGATGTAGTTTACTGATGGCTTCAACTGGTGTCCTGTCCATAGGGACTACCAAATGTCTTTCACTTCACAGTTCTACTGACTCCCTCAACACAGCTGAAGCTTGTGGGTGATTCTTATACTGATAAAATTATAAATAAGTAAAGAGGGAAAACAGGGTGGGATGGAGATGACAAAAAAAGGAGAACTAAAGCTTAACTAAAAGGCAGAAATGTTGTACATTTTGTTTTGGGCTTCTGTACCAGCACAATGCAACCATAGCAGTGTAGATATGTGCATCTGAAGATACCCCCAGTAGCTCCCTATCTTCTTTTCTGTTGATTCACTGTACATACTGCCACTGTTATTGTAACTTCTTATTACTTTCTATTAATGCCCTCTTCTATTCAAACTCTCA
Source organism: Xenopus laevis (assembly GCF_017654675.1). Classification (NCBI taxonomy): domain Eukaryota; kingdom Metazoa; phylum Chordata; class Amphibia; order Anura; family Pipidae; genus Xenopus; species Xenopus laevis. The sequence continues at coordinate 118,001,339 of NC_054373.1, read as the reverse complement.
CATTTAAAGTCTGACTAGCTAGCTTTTATAAAGGTCAAGGAACTCATGGAAGTGACTTTTAATCATTAAATAAACCCAATAGGCTGGTTTTGTTTTCAATAAGGATTCATGAAATCTTAGTTTGGATCAAGTATAAGATACTGTTTTATTATTACAGTGAAAAAGGAATTTTTTAAAATTCTGATCTCCTATAAGGAAAGCAAGGGAGGAGAAATTGAGTGGACCGCCTTTTCTGAAGAGGAGCGCAAGCGGAGTTTCGGTCAGTTATTTCTTAATAAAGACTTAGCGATTTAAAAGTTTAATTTGTCCTTGTGTTTTTTTTTTCATTCTATACTGAAGAATTTTTATAAAAAAAAATTTTTATGTTACTGGTTTTAAAATTGCTAGGTATGGACAATCTTTAGATATTTTGCAGCTGCAACTGATGTTTTGGGAGGTGTAACCAAAATGATGTAAATTAAGAGTTTTTGTAGATCGTCCATGGACCACCACATTTCCAAGCAAAACTTGCCTATCAAAGGTTGCATGAGTGCTTTAAAGGAAAACAGTAGGTATAATCACTGGCTGTACCGACATTTTAGGTACTTAGTAATTACCTGAGACCCCAAGCTGGTGCTGAAAAGGATACTAAGCTATAAAAGCCACATTGTCATCATCTTCTTTTTTCCGGATTGTTCCTGTGTTCTGGTCTGGGTGCACATGTGGAGTAGAGTGAAAAGTTGAAATTAGAAGCAAAAATCATTATTTTGTGGTATCCTACAAAATCTGATCCCTCTTCCAGTAATGTAAATTGGATTAGATAAAGTTGGACTTCCTACACCAGTGAGTTTAACTGAAGAATCTGCTCGGATGAGTAGTGAAACGTCTTCAATGATTACTCAGCAAGTCCAGTTGTTTAAGAATTAGTTGTATCAGATATAAAGGTGGATAGTGTGTTTTGTTCATGCATCTACATCCAGTGTATTTCAATGAGAGACCTTTCAGAAACCATCATCTTATATCTTGTCAGATGAAGATCTGCAGCATTCCCTTTGCGACAGGTGTGTTGTATCCTGTCATGTGGCAAAAATGCTCTGCTTTTAACTTGTAGGGCCAGGGCTGTAGTTAAAAAAATGGAATTTCGACTCTTCTTATGCAGAGAGGCCGGTTGTGCTTTGTGTATTAGTGATGCAGGCTAGAGTCTTTCGCGAAATCAATTTCTAAGACCCGAACCTGCATATTTACGCACTTTGATCCACTACCCGAACTGGACCCGCAACTGCCTTATCCACAACCCGCCGACTACCATCAAGTGATGGTGCCGCAAACCGGAAATTACATCATCAAAAGTGGGCGGGGACAAAAACAAGTTTTGTAAAACTTTAAAAGGAGTGAAATATAGACAATATTACATAAGATAAGAAATTTAGATGAGACCTGCGACCCGACCCGCACCTGAAAATCCTCCCCTCATTCAGCAGGGTGCCTGCTTTTTTTTACAGGTACCCGACTCGCTGCAGGACTCTAATGCAGCCCTTCTTGCCCTGTAGGCAGGCCCGGACTGGCAATCTATGGGTTCTGGCAAATGCCAGAAGGGCTGCTATAAGGTCCCATAGAAAGTCAGTATTTAGTGGGCTGGTGGGGGCTGTTTGGGCCTCTATGTGGGCTGATTGGGCCTCTGTGTACCTGAAATGCCAGGGCCTATTTTAATTCTCAGTCCGGACCTGCCTGTAGGACTGCATAAAACGTAAATGCAGAAGCTGAGAGGGCTGGCATCAGAAAAGCCGCTTAATGTGGCATGGGCAGCAGTATCTGCAAATAAAAGCATCAAAACTGCCCAACGCACTAATCAACCAAATATCCATGGTACATAGAAACAGTAGGGAATATCCAGACAGTATACACGTGCTGAAATTGTACAAAACTTTATAAATATATAACTTTACTGGTACCTGTATGGCCAGCTTTAGTCAGCCAATGAGCATGTCACCTTTACATCACTTTTGTATTATTTTCTCCATAGCAGTATGTCACTTGCTTTACTCAAATACAAAAAAGGGGGGTTGTGGGTGCACACCTAAGGCTACATTTTAATATATTTAGGTACAATGGAAGTGCTACTGATGCTTTCTTCACTCAATCCATATAGTGTTATAAAAAATACAATGGAAAGGTTATTTATCTATTTGTATATAAGAATACACAAGAAAGTGGAATGTAGTTCACATATTTAAGGTTGTTAATCAGACAGATACAGCATAAAGCATCTTTGGCAGCGCCTGCCCCACTGTTTGCCTCCTCCTCCTCCCAGTGTGCAGCTGTGGAGCGGAAACAGTAATACCGCTAGACAGGAGGCACAGCGGTGCAGCCCAGTCTGTGACTGAAAGAGAGGAGGGCGGAACTTTCAGTTGTAGCAAGAAAAAAGTTTGGAAGCCAAAGTTCAAAGCGGGAACGTAAAAAAAGTCACAGACCATGTAAAAAAAGTCTTTAGATAGCAAGTGGGAAATGCATGAGCCCGACCCATCCGTCCCTCGCTGTGCGCAATGCACGCATAATGATTACTTGGCGAGTTAGTTTGTCTCCCCTTTTTGTACTGTGGGACATCCCTGGGATGCAAAGCGAGTCGGGCTAATAGGTAGACACCATTAGGTAAAAAAGGGGACAGAGGGGAATGGCGACGGATTGCGGGGGAGGTGAGCCCAAGTGCCAGGTGGCTAAAGATGAAGAGGACAACGTGAAGAGGAAGAAAAAGAAGAGGAAAAATCGGAAAGAGAGCAAAGTGAGGACTGTCCGCTCCAATCTGCTTTTCTATGAGTCCGACAACCCGAACCGGCACTACGCCGGCAACTCAATAAAAACCACCAAGTACACGGCTTTGTCTTTCCTGCCCAAAAACCTCTTCGAGCAGTTCCACCGTCTGGCCAATGTCTATTTCGTCTTCATCGCTCTGCTCAACTTCGTGCCGGCGGTGAACGCGTTCAAGCCCGAGCTGGCCCTGGCCCCCGTCCTATTCATTCTGGCGGTGACCGCTATTAAGGACCTGTGGGAGGATTACCGGCGCTACCGCTCGGACAAGGAGATCAACCACATGGATTGCCTGGTTTTCTGCAGGTATGTACTACTGGGGCTGTCAGTCTGAGCCTCTCCAGTTGTTGCTAAACTACAAATCCCATCAGTCCTGAAGAGACCACTTTTCCCATCTGCTTCCCAGTTTGATCATGTGCTACAGTATGGCATTGCATGTATACTTCCTGCACCACATTTACACTGGGGTCCCTAGTTTTGTGCTGTGCATGGAAATTGAACTGATTTTAAAGTGACCAACTGCTCAGAATCATGTCAGTAGTATTCTAGTTAGAAATTGTATTTCTGGCAACCAGTTTGGAATACTGGGGCTCATTTATCAACACTGGGCAAATTTGCCCATGGCAGTTACCCAGAGCAACCAATCAGTGATTAGCTTTTTAACACCAGCTGTAGGTAAAACAATGAATGCAGCAATTTGATTGGTTGCCATGGGTTACTGTCAATGGACAAATTTGCCCAGTGTTGATAAATGACCCACATTGAGTGTTTTCAGAGCATTCTTTATGTTCATGCCGTTTCATTTATTAAAGGTATCTCTGGTTTTGCTAAATGGTGACCCTAAGCTGAGATGCTGTAAGGTTCTGTTGTTTGGGAGTAATAATGAGCAAATTTGTTTCACTCAGTCTGTAATTTATCCACCATTTGATACTTTTTTTTGTTGAGGAACTGGTGTGGCATTCCTTGAATTTGTGCCAGGTTTGTCTGTACCAGTGTTCAGTGTGGGGAGTTCAGAGCTGCACCTCAGACATGATACCCAGTAACCCATCACATTCTCACTAGAAGGTGTTGCCCTCATGCCCTGCATTGTGAATGTCAAGCACAGAGCAGCAGTGATGTTGAAACTGCAAATCATTGGCGGGATGCTGGAAGTTGCAGCTGTAAAATAGCTGTCCACAGAGGCCCTCCCTGCGACAGAACACAAGAAGCTGATTCAGTAAAACCTGCCACGTTTTTGTACAGCGCTTATAAGTGCTCACTATTCATTTGTATGTGGGTGGGACCCTCTGGTGCTGCCTCTGTTACTCTTTCCACTCAGGGCGGTGGTGCCTGTGCTTTCTCTCTTTTTTTTATTAAGTTAAAAAATGGGACTGTTTGTTTTTATCCTCGCAGGGTGAACACTTTGTTTCCATTCAGTGGCCATGAGTTGTGCCAGGGCAGCACATGCCAGTCAGGGTGGGATGCTGCCCAGTAGTGTATAAGTTGCAGACTTAACCTTACAGACACTAAACAAATACTGCCCAAGCTTTTCAGTAAATTACATCTTGTCAGACTCATCTGCAGTCACATATTTTGTTTTTAAACTGTACAGAATACTTTATGGTTATTGCTGCTTATTTGGAACACGGTTTTCCTATTTATTTCACAGTTATATTGTGAATAAAGTGCGGGCGCCAGCTTCAGCAGTCCTATACCCTTATCATACCTTGTTATATGTTTTTTGAATATTTTTTTTTCCTTCGCTCATTTTGCTTTGAATATCCCAAGTTTGACATTCCTGACAACAGCCAAATCCAGATTGAACAGATTATATTTTCCATTTGGGCAATCCAAATGCATTTTGGCAGATTGGTAGGCTTGTTTTTTCCAGTGTTTTGTAAGGTTTCTGTTAGCCTGTTAAAGTCATTATTTTATATGTGTTGTTTTAAGAAAAGTGAAAATTGCATAGAACTTAAAGTTTGTAAATAGCTTAATTGGGACGTTTTGTTGTCACACACTGTTGACAACTTAATGTATCAGAAACATAATTTGTACAGCTATGGGATGTGTTATCCAGAATGCTCGGGACCTGGGGTTTCCCGGGTAACAGGTCTTTCTTTAATTTAGATCTCCATACCAGAATATTATTTAAACATGAAATAAACCCAATAGGACTGTTTTACCGCTAATAAGAATTATGTATTAGTTTGGATCAAGTACAAGATACTGTTTTATACTATTACAGAAATAAAATGGAGTCTATGGGAGATGGCCTTCCCGTAATTAAGAGCTTTCTTGATACTTGTATTTAGTAAGCTACTGGTGTTTTCTGCTTAGGTTTTTGTACTATAGTAGAGGCAAGTATAAATTGAATAAATTCTAGCTAGCAGAAACTTACAATATTGATCTGGCACATCATTTCCACTGTAGAACATGTTATTTTTCATTATGATCTGTGGTTACACCTTCTTAATGCAACATTAGCTGTCCAGTTTTATTAATTCTTTAATGGAGAACAAAACTCTAAAAATGAATCTGGAATAAAATGCCATATTCTATATAATGAACTTATTAAGCAAACTTTGAGTCTGTTATAATATTACCCAAATCTGGGCCCTGACATTTCAAGTGCAAATAGGCCCAATCCATCCCCCACCAGCCACTAAACAATGACTGCCGATGGCATTCTATAGCAGTCCTGGCATTGGCCAGAACTCACAGATTGCCAGTCTGGGCCTGATATCACTCCCTACTGCAAAATGGATGTTAGCCATGCGATCATGGAAGATGTTGGGATATTTGTTCGTGGTGCAAGAAATTTTTGAGAGATTAAAATAATGTGAAAATAAGATGGAATATTTTTTTTAAAGGAGATTTACAGTATTGTGTTTAAAACAAGATATGCCAGTGCATTATACTCTTTTACACATATAATGAATGTGCTTAAAAAGTAGTATTTATGGTTACTTTATTATACATTTCTGCAAAAAACCCTACTAGTCCCACCCATCTGTTCAATTTCCTGTTGCCTCCTTTCCCAGGCCGTGCATTGGAGCAGGTGGCACACTGCACAGTAGGATAGGAACCAATCAGCAGCTAGGCAGACCTTATGGGGAACTGAAGCCTGTCTTTGCTTGTGTGAGTGCAGGGTTGTGATTGACTACTACTCCTATACCTACTGTGCTCTGGCAGGGACCATTAGGACATGTCCACCCCTCATTTGTGCTTGGACAGCACCTATATCTGATCTATAGGGAGCTTCAATAATAATTTTTCAAGATAATATTAATTTTTCAGGCCAAAGTAAAACCAGCAACATATAGTATTCATTATGCCTATAATATTAGTTTTTTTTTTAAATGTATATTTTGTCTCCTTTAAGGAGTCCTGGCTCAGGGTAAAAAAAAATAAACTATTTTATTTTCTGAGGAGAAAAGGTTCTTAACAAATTAGCACCCTTCATTAAATTTCCATGTAGTCCTGTATTTGTATTCCTGTATTTGGCCATGTTCAAGGTGACCGGTATGAATGAAATCTGCCCATAATTCACACATGGGGAGTTCAGCCAGCAGACACTTGTGTTTACATTTCTGTCTGCAGTGTACCCCCGTGTGTGTAGTGACTGGTGAATATCATTCATTTTTTTCACTTCACATATAGAACAGATGTAGGACAAATGCCATGTGTGCCATAGACGCAGGACTACCATTAGAAATGTTAAGGCCTTATATAAAATGTTGGCTTTTTGCACCTACCATGAAGAAAGTGCATAGTACCCATGTTCACAAAATATCAACTAGCAGTATGGTAGGTTTTGCTAGGATGTAAGGTTGAAGGCAGAGACACACGTGGAGATTCGGGGAGATTTAGTCGACTAATCTCCCTAAACTGCCTTCGGGCGACTTCGGAAAACAAAGTTCTCCGAGTGCCATCCTGCTGGCAATTTAGATTCCAGCTGTTGGGAAGGCAGCTTGGGGAAGGAATGATTTGTTGCCGGCCGACTAATCTCCGCCAATCTCCACGTGTGTTGAAGGTTTTTTACGTACTGTGATACAATCAATTTACTGAAAAGCAGCAAGGGTGTAATTGTCATTGCTTGATATGTAAGATTAAATGTGAGTTGCAATAGGGCCGCAATTGCCGTATTGGCCAGACACCCTCTTCATCATGCTCATTAACCTATTGGCCTTTCCATGTCGTTTAAGGTGAATGGTGAGATTCAGCTGAAGGTTGAAATATTATTGCTTAGCTAATTTTGTAAAAGCAGGATGTTCAATAGTTTTACATTGAAATGAGTTTAGTATCACTCAGCAGTAATAATTTTTTTTAAGTATCTCTGTTAATCCAAATGTTGTCAGATAACTGTTTTAGTATAATATGGTTTCCTCATCCCACTGGAAAAATATGCCACATTTTCTCTTTAATGTCTATATATATATAAATGACATGCATGTTTGTTAGACCATGGCCAAGTGCCAAGGAATACACGGAAGCAGCTTTCCCACTTGTAGTACCCTAGAGCAGAACAGAAGCTATTTGTAGTTGAGTGAACTGGCTGTCTGACTTCAAGTCAGTGTTTACTTTGACACAGCCTTCTATATAACTGTTGATTAACAAAGATTTGAGGCTTGATAATTTTAGTATGCTTTATTTCAATAATACCAACAGGAGTTTTAGCAGAATGTAATGGTGGGTACTTGAAACAAATGTTGATGTGATGTTTCAGACTTAGTGGGAACCAACCTTTAGTATAATATAGAGCAGGGCCGCCATTAAAAATGACGGGGCCCCATACATCAACATTTTCAGAAGAGGCGGCACGGCTTCGGCACTGCTATTTTGAAAAGTGCAGCACAGCTGGGCCCCCTTTAGGCCCGATACAGGAGTACCCCCTGTGCCACCCCTGATTGCGGTCCTGATGTAAACTCTGGTGAGCAACATGTTCCTCTCCGATACATTGGATGTTGCTCTCAGTGCTGTATACAAAAATTGGGAGTCCACCTCTGATTTAAACTTAGTTAAGCCCAAGGGACTCGCCCCAGTTCACAGGCGATATATACATCAAAATTCCTTTTATCCAAAGATAGCTGTCCCAAGGCTTTCTTTTCCATAAAAAATTTCTTTATTTAAATTAGCATTAAAAGTTCAATAACAAACAGACCCCCCAGGCCCACCTTAAGCGTTTTGCACCCTCCGGCGCTTAGTCATAGGTGTATCTGTAAACAGCATAGCCTCTGCGGGATTTATACCCTGTTAGTCCCTCCCACTTTTCTTAAAACCAATCAAATTCTTTGAGGGATTAACCCTATTATGTTAATTGCTCATCAAACATGCCTATATGGGGTATTTGCATTCCTTTTCATATATCACTGTTTCTGAATTCAATTGTTAAATATATATCATAATTTATCTCACAACAAAACAGTGTAGTAACCAAAAATCAATTGCACTCACTTCTTTTGCATTTGTTATTCATAAACCGTCAATAGCTCTCTTTTTTTTTATTTTATAATCTAGATAGCCCCATAACAATGTTAACCCTTTCACGTATAACAGGTAACATCAAATTCATGATTAAGCCCTAAGGGCAAACGTGTGCCCAGATGGAATATCCAAAATACTTCTCTCCTCTCTAAGAGGCTCAACTGATCTCCTCCTCTTTCTCCCAGTCTAACTCTCTCTATCCCCTGAATACTAAAAAATTCCAAGGAGTTTCCATTGCATATATTAAAGTGCCTAGTGACATTGCTCTTTTCGGTCATTCGCAGATTTTTTATCTGGCCCAAATGTTCCCTTGCTCTTTCCTTCAATTTCCTAGTCGTGCAGCCTACATACTGTATTTGGCATTTAAGGCACGTAATTAAGTATATCACATAAGTGGTGTTGCAATTGATATAGCCTTTAATGTCAAACTCCCTCCCTGTCACTGTTGATTTAAATTTTTTTGATACTTTCATATGTCCACACTTTATGCATCTCTGACTTCCACATCTATAGTTCCCAATTGATGTAAGTGGCCCCAAATTTCGTTCCTGGCCTCTCTTTTTAAAGTGACTGGGTGATAGCATATCTTTCAGAGTGTGGGCTCGCTTAGGAATCACATTAATCCCTGGATTCAACACTCTAAAAAAGTGCTCATCCCCATAAAGGATAGGCAAAAATTTTTTAACAATCCTGGATATTTCAAAAAATTGTTTACTATACCGAGTAGTAAGTACTACTTTATCTGACCAGTTAGAGCTCTTGTTCTGTTTCGTTTTGGTCCTTAGCAAGTCCTCTCTAACGCTCCCTTTTGCCCTCCGTAAAGCTTTCTGTATAGTTTTATGTTTGTAACCTCTCTCCGCAAATCTCTGCTGCATGTCCCGTGCCTGATTCCCAAAGTCCTTACCCGTGGAGCAGTTTCTTCGAAGCCTCAGAAACTGTCCCACCGGTCGTCCTTCTATTAATTTTTTTGGGTGACAGGAAGAGGCATGCAAAAGAGTGTTGCCACTACAAGGTTTACGAAAAATACTCGTGTTTATTGCCTGATTCTCTGCTGTTAGCTCTCAGTGGCCTCAAAGCAGGTACTTCTTTTTCTATTCCAGACTTAAAGGCAAGCCTTAGTTGCATAAAAACCATGTGTATTGCCAAATAGAACCTCCTGTAGGCTGCAAGTCCACATACGGGCCATCAATACCCAATTACAGGCCTTATTTCGAAGCTGTAGGAACTTTTTGCATACTTATGTTGCTCACAGGTAAAAATGGTCGGGACCTATGATATAGAGAGTGAATTACTATTAGTGGTTTTTCCGTTATTTAGCTTTTCTACTCAGCAGCTCTCCAGTTTGCAATTTCGGCAATCTGGCTGCTAGGACATTTCCATAGCAACCATGTACTGATTTGAATGAGACTTGAATATGAATAGGAGAGGCCCTGAATAGAAAGATGAGTAATAAAAAGCAATAACATGTATTTTTAGAGCTAGAGAAGCCTGAAAATACAGCTCAACTCTTCACAGTACAGAGGAAGTCACATAGAGAATAATGACTTTTGGTGCTCACTAAACTCTCAGGGCAGTACTCCGTTTGCTTTCTGAAATTTGTAATTCATTAAAATCAGAGCTGTGGAGTCAGAGTCGCGTAAAATGTACCGAATCCTAATAATTTTAAATACAAGCACTGTAAATAATCAAATTAAGAGCTTCTATGAAGGAGGATATGACTGAAGCAATTCTGTTTCTAAGAACGATACTTTAGTTAATTTTGGATTTTATTTAACAGCTAGTCTACAGATATATGCCAGGTTAATATATGTTGTTTTAGGTTTTCCAATTGTGTTTGGTTTATGTAGTTTAGGGTTGCCACCTGTTCGGTTTTGACCCGGACAGCCGAGTTTTTTAATGCGCTGTCCAGGTCAAAACTGCCTGCCCGGATTTCAAAATGAGGAAAACCAGGTAGAATTTCCTATAATTGACATGGCGATTGGTGGGTGATTGCCACGTCATTGCCCCCGCTCCTGATGTCATGACCGGCCTTGTTACATCATGGACCCGCCTCCATTACGTTGAGGTGGGTCAGAAGGTGGCAACCCTAATTTAGTTTAACTTAGATTTTGGTTTAGAAGTACCAAAGGCTATGGTTTATATTTTTGAGCTTTGGGAGTGATAAAATGCCTTGTATGTTGTGTACTTAATTTCTTTCAAACAACATGGAAATTACAGTAGCACTAAAAATGAAAGTGTTCTAAACGCTTTCAGTGCCGGAGTTGGAGTCAGAGATACCATAAACTGAGGAGTCGGAGTTTAAGGATTTATGTACAGACTCCACATCCCTGATTAAAATGAAATAGAGATTATTAGATATCACAAATTGTTGTTTTCGGGTAATTACACACACCCCTGCAAATTTGTAATTGCAGGGGTGCTAGTTTTGGCTGAAAAATTGGATCTTTAGTTAGTAGATTTTCTTCAGGGGTAGGGAGATCCAAATACTATGCTTTCCTGTCTCAAGCTGGAGCTACTAGGATTATATTTGTTGAATTTAAATTGATGTTTGTGATTACTTTCTTGAAGATGCAAATTTGGGAACTATAAGCTTAATTAGAGTTCCAAGATTGCACAAGTGTGCCTACTACTTCTTTACCTTGCTTGACTGTATGAGAGAACAACCTTGGACGTTTTGTATTGTGTTTTGAGGCTATAAGGTCTTTCTAAGGATTTTTATGGAAGATGTAAATCTTGTTATTGATATATATATAAAAGTGAAAGTAGTGTTATGTATAGCTTGGATGTAGTTTACATGTTTTATTCTTTTTTACATAATTTATGGTACTGCCCCTTTGTGCCTATTTTCCCAGCAGACAGTGAGCAGGGGAGCGGTCCTGCACCGTTGAGGCCTACCAGGTTTTCTCCCAGTGTCCCATCGGCCCAGGATGACCCTGCCCACAGACCTGAAATCTGTTTGTTAGTGCTGTCTGATTTTTCAGTACGATCTAAATTTCTAGTTTTATACCACCTTGTTACATTAGTTTAATGAATACAGCTTGTGCTGAACATACTTTTTGCCTACTTTTGAATAATGTTTTTGTTATTCTTGTGCTAAACAGGGGAAACAGCGAAAGTGAAGAGTTTCCATGTTTGGTCCTTAGAGGAAGATAATTCGATTACCAGTACACAGACAATCCCTGATAAATTTGTCACTGAAATAATTTTTGACAGACAATGCATCCCATTATAGACATTCCTTTTTCCTAACACTGCTGTAATACTTTGCCAGACTTCCTTGCTTTCCTGTCTCAAAAAATCATGTTGTTTGTGAGTGCTAACTGATTTTTCAGTGTTACAATGTTTCTTATGTTTATCCTCATCCTTGAGATTTGACTGATGGCAATATGAAAAGTCTCAGTTTTGTGCATCTATATTGTTTTAAATATGCAAAAAATTGAAAATACCCAGAAGGCTGATAAAATAGTGTGGCCAGTGATAGGCTACTGCAATCTCCTGGCCACCAGCTCAGCTATACTAGAGAATAGGCATGAATAAAGTATAGTTGACAATGATCTGTAGCATCTAATTTATGTCAGATCTTCATTTATCTATTTTGTTTTCTCTTACCCTGAACCCAGCCACTCCGTTTCTGCACGGGCATTACTTTACTTTTTACAGTTCAAAGCTCAGACCGGTTACTGCAGTTTCCTACTTTTCCCCCTCTAATAATTTCTCTCCTGTATATGTTGTTCTCTACCATTTTCCTATCTCCCATTCCCCCATTTGACAGCGTATGACCCCACTACCTGGTGGTAAATGTGTGTTTTTTTTTAAATTAAACTTGAGTTTTTAGGGATCTGACCCATGAATAACAGGCATACTGATGGAATCTTTCCTTCCACATTATATTGTCATATATAGTTTTAATCCATGAATAAATATCCACTCACGTTTATTCACAAAAGAGGGAGTGGCCATACCCATATATTACTTACTCATATGCTGGAGTAAGCACAGATTTACACTGGGAAATGTTTTTAAAACATTTATTTCCAAAGTTCATGTAAGCATAGTGTCCATTTAATATACTAAGTTATTACTAATGATGGTATATATGTATAGATCATAAGCCATAATGTATATGTGGAAATGCTGGCTATAAAACTAGAGCAACTTATCTATTATCGTACAGCTTCCTCTGGGATGATAACTTGCCATGTATTTTTTCCCCTCTAACTCACCCAAATCACTGTGCATTGCTATTTCAGATAAAACCAGTATGTAGTTCTAAATTTCAGTGCACCCTAGTACAGTGTTTAGTATTTTCCTGAATTATTTACTATATCTGTGCCAGTAAACACAGCATTTATGTTTATGTTTAATTTGGGGGGAAATGAAGAAAACAGCAATTTCTTTATCTGTTTTATTGGAAGTGTTTTTGTTTGATTGCCTCAGTAAAGGTGTGATAAGTTCCTTTCTTCCTCCATGCAGAATTCTCAGTAGACTGTTTCCATATATAGTATTCTATAAAACAGAACTTGTAAAGCTTCTTTTGTACATATGCTAGCTAGATCATCTTGTCGTTTTGGCTTCTGTATTCAAAACCTAAGGATAGCTTCAGATTTTTGTCTGCTGCTAGACTTATTGCTTGAGTCTTGCATTTTCCCCTCTATTTATCATCTGAGGTACGGGAATGATAGTTTGCACATAAACAAGAGAACAAAACAAATGCAGTGTGTTTGTTTATTGTCGGGACAGTGATTTTTTTTTGGCCTATTATAATGGTCAAAGTTAAATATGATGTTTGGATTGCCCTTTCTGTCACACATGTTAATTGAAAATACTTTAACAATTACAATGTACTAGTTATATTTTATGAGCTGGATTTTTGCCAGAGTATTTCATAGCAATTTGTGTAGTCACAATGAAATAGAGAGTGATTCAATGGGTAAATACTGTATGACTTGTGGGTGTGATTAACTCTCAAAAGCCTCTAGTGCCCAAGTTTTCAAGGAATAATCTTGTTTGTGCACCAGACCCATTGACTTTTCTAGTGATCTGCCGCAATTCTCATTAATGACTTGGCTATTGCAAACTTTTGCCACTTAATTGTCCTACTTCTTTCTTCTACCCTCTGAAAACTTTCTTTAATCCAGCAAATGAAGAAAGAATGTATGGTACAAGGAAACACTATAAAATAACCGATTTCAGTCTGAAAAACAGAAGCTTAGAGAAATTTAATCTTTTAGCAAGACTGTGATTCCAAACACAAGACAAAAGTAATAATGAAGTGGCACAGGAACAAAAAGGTGATCACCCCCTTGGAAAGGAGATGTGAATTTGTTTGGCACCAGTAAATCTTCTCTTGTTAACTTGAGGCTCTGGGCTGGCCCAGGTTGCTTTTCAAAATAAAAAGACATGGCTACAGTGAGATACGATGTGCCCCTAATGACAGCTTTCTTCAGAAGAGGAGTGCTGGCTGGGTAACAAGGTAGAGATTAAATATTGGCAAACGTAGGTTTGTATGGAGCACATAACTCTCAGACTCAGCCGCGAATAAATATTTATTGAATCACAACATGCTTCGGATCACAAGGATCCTTTTTCAAGTGAAGGTACAAAATTTACAAACACGCCTTAATTTTGTACCTTCACTTGAAAAAGGATCCTTGTGATCCGAAACATGTTGTGATTCAATAAATATTTATTTGCGGCTGAGTCTGCAGTTATGTGCTCCATCCAAACCTACGTTTGCTGAAATTGTCTGTGGGTCTCCTGGTGTGGCCTGACTGGAAAGTGAGCACGATACACAGGTGAAGGTGGTTCTTCACAGTCAGGACAGTGAGGTTGTGGAATGCACTGCCGGGTGATGTTGTGATGACTGATTCAGTTAATGCCTTTAAGAATGGCTTGGATGATTTTTTGGACAGACAGAATATCAAAGGCTATTATGATACTAAACTCTATAGTTAGTATAGGTATGGGTATATATAATTTATGTGAAAGTAGGGAGGGGTGTGTGTATGGATACTGGGTTTTCATTTGGAGGGGTTGGACTTGACGGACTTTGTCTTTTTTCAACCCAAGTTAACTATGTAACTATGTAAGGTGACTGAACGGATTTGCTGAAAGAGATTAAATTTGCTGGTTGGTGCCTTATAGCGAATTTTAATTTTCCTTGTTTCCATGATCTTGATGAAATGAAGAATCTGCTGGGATTGTTGCAACATTGATCAATTCAAGTACAGACTACCTGACCCAGACTTGATAAAGGCCCAAACATTGTCTATATATAACTATTTGCCAATAAATCACTTTTTGGCATTAAAATATGCATAGCTGATAGCAAAGATCTAATGCTGTTACTGCTGTGAAAGGTAGCCCAACAAAAAAAAGAAACTGCAAGGATTGAATATACATATATGCCAACAGATCATCTCAGTAGGTTTTTTTAATTTCCCTTACATATTTTTTATAGCACAAATCATCTCTAAAAAAAACCCATGATTGTGGCAAAAAGAATCATGACCAAGATGTTTTTGCTGCAAAGTCAAGACGCTCTGCAAAACGCAATTCCTAAAATGAATAAATCAAACCATTATGTAATCCGTGCTCTTTATGACCTACAGGCCAGAAGCAGATATCCTGTCAAATCTATCATATAACTGGCTGAAACAATACACCTGTAAGTTGTCTAAAACATACCATTTTGCACCATCATTTCTATTTTGCCTTAATATAGGCATATACCTGCATTTTTGGCCAGCTGTCATTTTGTACCATCTGTTTCCTTCCCTATTTTGTCCAAACTGAGGTGTAAAAGAAAACAACAGATTTGAGGGAACATATAAATAATGTGATGAATTAGATATCTGTTTAACATGAATGTTATGTTATTGTGACGTAAAGCAAGGGGCATATTAATTCTAATTAATGCCACAGAACCCTTGCAAAATCACATGTATTTATAAAGCTATGTAATAATTATAGGTGACTGTATAGCTGTAAAAATGTTATACAGGTATGGGATTTGTTATCCGGAACCCCAGTAGCCAGAAAGATCAGAATTACGGAAAGGCTGTCTCCCATAGACCCCATTTTATCCAAATAATAACAATTTATAAAATTTCTCTGTAATAAATAATAAAACAGTACATTGTACTTTATCCAAACTAAGATATAATTAATTCTTATTGAAAGCAGAACCAGTCTATTGGCTTTATTTAATGTTTACATGATTTTCCAGTAGACTTAAGGTATGAAGATCCAAATTACGGAAACATCTGTTATCCGGACAACCCCAGGTCCCGAACATTCTGGATAATAGGTTCCTGTATTTAAAAAAAAAAAAAATATAGCAATTCAAAACTGCTGTTTTGTGTCACTGCCCTTTTTACACAAATTTGCATGCCAGAAATTCTTTGCCTTCTGAATTTGTACCATTGACTTTAATTATATAGGATGCAGAGTGGCCTTAAAGGAATTGTTCAGTGTAAAAATAAAAACTGGGTATGATTTGATGTATAACATATATGATTTGAGTGATTTGATGTATAACATATCAGTCTGAACACTACTTCCTGCTTTTCAGCTCTCTTGATTTACACTGACTGGTTACCCTGGCTACCAGGCAGTAACCAATCAGAGACTTGAGGGGGGGCCACTTGGGTCATAACAGTTGCTTTTGAATCTGAGCTGAATGCTGAGGATCAATGCAAACTCACTGAACAGAAATGTACCATGTGGCCCCCTTCAAGTCGCTGACTAACTCAGATTTATAGAGCTGAAAAGCAGGAAGTTGGGTTCTGGCTGTTTTATTAGACATCTGTTCACTCCAGCCTTTATATATTACATTTTTGGCTAACTAACTATATTAGAAACATTTTTTATTTTGCACAGCCTATCTATTTACACAGTTTTTATTTTCACACTGAACTGTTCCTTTAATAATGGCATTAGTTTGACATACTAATATGCACACCTTTTAACTGAATCACTTTTAACTCCTTATAATCAGTAATTTCCATAATGACTATGCATGGGGTTCATTTATAAGTAAGGATAACTGCTGAAATTTATAAATGCAAGACACTCTGTCTTTGGGAGATCTCATCAGCACATTTGGCTTTAATTAAAATCTGTATGCTGATGACAAAATATGCCAAATATATTTATCCACCCCTTCATTAACAGCTGGAACAGAGGCTCAAATCTCTAACTGCCTCCTAGCTATCTCAAATTGGATGAACCAGCGCCACCTCAAACTCAACCTAACAAAAACTGAACTAATCATCTTTCCACATAAGCCTGGTCCTACTCCCCTATTTACTATCTCTATTGATGGCATGCTCATTAATCCTGTCAACTCAGCTCGCTGTCTGGGGGTAATCTTTGACTCCTCTCTCTCCTTCTCTGATCTTATTAACACCACTGGGAAAACCTGTAACTTTTTCTTACGCAATATTGCCAAAATCCGTCCCTTCCTTTCACCTGATACATCCAAGACACTCATGCATGCTCTCATCCTATCCCGACTAGATTACTGTAACCTTCTACTAACTGGCCTCCCTACTACTTCTAACTCCAATCTCTCCCCCCTACAGTCTGTATACTGCTGCCAGAATTATCCTCCTCTCATCCAAAGGGATACAGGCCCCTCCGCTGCTGAAGTCCTTATCATGGCTTCCTATAAAACAAAGAATAACTTATAAACTCCTCCTCCTCATAACCTACAAAGCTCTTCATTCCTCTGCACCTAACTACATCTCATCTCTTGTTTCTCTATATGTTCCTGGCCGAAACCTCCGCTCCACTCAGAGCAACCGCATGGTTTTACCTCCCACTACTACTGCTGTTTCCCGTATTAAACCCTTCTCTCTTGCGACTCCTTATATTTGGAATGCCATTCCTGAATCTCTCAGGAGAGAATCCTCCTTCAGTGTTTTTAAAACGAAACTCAAAGACTACCTCTGGCAACACCTGGATAACACCTGAACTGAGAACTGACATTTATACAACAGTGTAAGAAACTGTAACCTGCAGCACCTTAATACCCCTCTGAATTGTGTCTGTATGTTACCCTCCCATTTAGACTGTAAGCCCTACGGGGTAGGGCCTCTAGCCTTTTGTCTCCTTGACACTGAGCACTTAATCTGTATTGTAATTATATTTTATATTTATGTGAATTGTATTTCTAATAATGTACTTATTGTTACTTTTTATTTCAATGACCCCTTGTTTGTTACTACTAATTTATTGTTTTGCTGTACAGTGCTTTTCCCTCAAGGAGCGCTATACAAATAAAAATATACACACATGCATTTGCTTTAAATCAACTATAAACCCTTTTTTGTAAAACAATATTTTACAAGTTTATAAATATGCACCATTTGTACTGTATTAACAAGTGTGCTGTTTTTCCATGGGAAACATAATAAATTAGAAATGTGTATAAGCGTTTTTTTCCTGAATTCCTGAAGTAACAGCATAAAAATGTCTTGGCTTTTATTAGTGTCATATTTGACTTGCCATCTTTGTCTTTCAAGTTCTGTCTTGACTTCTTGGATCCTACTTATGATCCAAAGTGTTACAATAAACCGTGAAATGGTTGTAACCACACTATATAAAATGTCCTATGGAGTAAGTTAGTTAAAAATAAGGCAACTAGCATGTTAACTAGTAACATGCACCACAAAACAAAAGGCAAGGAAATTGAACTTGTAGATATGACTGACCTAAACTTGATTCAGACATACAATAAAAAGGGGCTTGAACAACGAGTTTATAATCAATGTTGCCAAGCCACCAAACCCAGGTGAAGGCAAACATCAACTTTTACCTCACATTTTTCATTGGCTTACACTTCCATGTACGGTTGCATTATTGTGAAAATTGTCTCCTTACCAAAGCATTGGTCTCACAAGCTGATCCTCCCCAAGGTTTTTATATCTGAAAGGTCTCCTAAACCAACATTCAGTTTTTAAAGACCACTCCACCATTAAAAAGACGTGTTTGATATATCTTCCAAATAGGACAGTACCCTTATACAATTAAATTGGCTTTGTTTTCTTAATGACAACAAGATTGTAATGACAGTGGTTTGAGTGGGTCCCCCATTCTTTGTCAAGGTTTGTCATCTTTTCTGGTGCTGCTGAACCTTTTTAATCCATGCATGGAGAAGGCATTCCCTTAATGGCAAAATATATATATATATTTAGTAGTGTTCTCACATGCATTTTATTCTGAAACGTATTGGGAACCACACCTCTCCAGTCAACCACTGTGACTGTAATGAGATTGTTATGTCTGTGGGTGGTCCATTTCCTTTTTTATTTATACATTTCTATGGCTTCAATTGCAGGGCCAGTGGGCTGTCTCACAGTACAGGCACTTGGAATAGAAGCCAAGGTATACATATTATCCACACAGTTACCCGATATAAGCTACTGTTTGCAATGGTACATATTTCTCCTGTGTTAGTAATTGAACCCTATTGTACATCTCAAGATGTAGTAAAAGTTGCAAAGTTTGCACCAGGTGTAGTAACCCACATAATCCTTGCATTTAAACAGTGAACCAGTAAATGCTACTTTTTAATTTGTTGCTGTGGGTTACCAAACATTGTTTAAAGGGGATGTATGGTCAAAATTTTTAATTCCCCTTTGGCTTTAGGAAGTGAATAGAAGGATTTTTCAAATTGTAAATAGTTGGGTTTTTTTGCCATTTTGTAACTGTTTGCAGCGCAGTCATATCCGCAACATGCCGCTGCGCTGCTAGTCCCGCCCACCTACCAATGAAAAACGAGTAGGCAGTATTGTTTGCAGATGCCTGCTAGATGTGCTACTACTAGTTTTTCATTGGTAGGCGGGGATTAAAGGGGGATTAAAAATTTTGACCATACATCCCCTTTAAACTGTGAAAGTTTTATAACATCAACACCCATCTCTTTTAACATAATTGAATTCTTCATCAAAATATGCCTATATGCCCTTTAGACCATTTTCCTCAATGTGACCTCTTTCTATGTAAATTGGACAAAGGTCATTTCTCCATTAAAAGAGTGTCAGACTCCGACACGTTCTTATGGCCCCCTGGGGCTTTTCAATCAGAGCTGCAGGGCCGGGAAGTAATATACATGTCCGGTTTTGACCCAGACAGCCCAGCATTTTGAAGGGCTGCCCGGGTCACGAAAAACTGGGCAGGATTCCCCCTGATTGACACGGCAATAGCCACATCATAGCCCCGCCCCTATATGTCACGGTCACGCCCCATGTGTCACTGTGCTATATGTGCCAGGACTGCTTGCAAGATTCACCTATTAACCCACAGAGATGGAGTAGATGCAATGCAGGAAAAGTCAAGCAGGCAGGAAAGGGACACGCATACAGTATATAACCTAGTAAGAGGGAGGGAGTTAAGCACCATCTAAGGAGATTTTCAGAAAGCGGATGCTTTTATTTTTTGCAAGAGTGGGTGTGAGATAAGAGAGGCTGATAGCAGTAGTACTTGCCCCCTATAGGAAGTAGTATCCTTCTCCATATGAGGAAGTGTAATGTTTTTTAAATACAATATATTTTACTAACTTGTGGGTTTACATCAGTAATTTTGTGATTAATGGTTATTATTGCCATCAAAGTAGAGATCTAAGCACACAACTAGAGGTGTCACTTTCACTTTAACATTTTAGGTACTGTGGTGTATGTTTTTGTAATCAGAGACGGAACTAGGTGGGTGCGGGGCGTGCGGCCGGGCCCTGGTGCGGGCCGTGCGGCCGGGCCCTGGTGCGGGCCGGGCCCTGCCCCCCGCCCTCTTCCGTGTGGAGCTGCAGTGGGCGCGTGACTGCCGGGGGGCCCTGCGGAGGCCCTGGCCCAATTGCACCCCCTGCTCCCCCGGTAGTTACGCCACTGTTTGTAATTTTGTCTTTTACCCCACCCTATGTTGGCTCCAATGATTAGGAAAAATACTACTTTTGTGTTATTTTATTAGTAAAATGTTTTATCTCCATAATGTATTTAAAGTCAAAGTAAAGTGCCACACCACACTCACACAACTCGCTGTTTGAAGCCTCGGGTGCACGCTGTACTCCTCTCTGCACAGGTTCTCTACACATGAATTAAACAACTGCAGCAGCACTCCGATCTTTGATCAAACGTTTTATTCGTGCAACAACTGCAACGTTTTGGGCTATACCAGCCCTCTATCAAGCCGCTGTTGCACGAATAAAAAGTTTGATCAAAGATCAGAGTGCTGCTGCAGTTGTTTAATTCATAATGTATTTAAAGTAACCAATCTCCCACTAAGCACCAGCAAAAAAGACTCCTTCCTGTAATAAAATAATAATTTCTCCTACATTTAATTCGGCCCTAAATTGCTAGACTTTATGGTTTCAAGCTGTTTTCACCTGACAAAATAATCAAAATAAATTTGATTCTAAACCTACACATTTTTAATTAATATTTAATTAATATTTTGTTTGCCACTTTACTGAGTTAATTTACTGACTTAATTTCCTTAACTCATTTCTCATTCTCCTCTTATTGCCCAGGCCAAATAAATAATTCTTGTGGTTTCTTTGAGTGACCCTTCAAGCACTAAGACCCTGTTGCTTCCAAAAAATGCACAGTATATTGGCAGTAGTGGTGTTCTTCTAATCCAACAGTATCCAGAGACCCCAGGTTATGCTGTCAAGTGTTAAATCTCATTATATTTATTTATCTGCAACTGACCAGAAGCACAAGAGGTGACTGTAGTTCTTTTCTTCCATTTTGGCAAGTATAAATCAGCTAACAGTTAGGGACACATGCTTCTCACAAGCTTTATGCTGAGGAATATTGCAGGAGTGTGCTACATTTCTCCATCTGTAACCTATTACAGATGAAGAATTTAAATTGTGCTTAGAAGCTAGTCATCCAGTGCTTCTAAATAATCTATGGCAAAAGCCTGCTTTTTGTCATATGATTGCTGCTTTCCCAAACTTGTACTTTGAGCACAAGAGCATATTCTGACTTTCAGCCTGTTTTAAGTGAATAAGGTATTGCAAGGGTGGTTTCAGTTTCACTGGTGGAGGAAATTACTGAGACTCAGCCTAACAATGCTTTGCATATAACCAACAATGATACCTCTTCTATCCTGCTGTCTGAATATATTTTGTTCTTGTTTATGTATATTTTGACTCTCTCCAATCTTTATGTGACCCCCTAACAAAAGAGAAAAAAAAAGCCCCATTCTCAAGAGCCCTGTTGGTTTCTAGGCAATAAAACCATCTCCCTCTGGATCTGTCTCCCCAGTGATGTGCATTATGGCAAATTCTTTGGTCTCTGATGTTGCTTTCAGTCGGTCAGGCTCAGGGCTTTCCTGATATACAGTGTATATAGTGACAACAGGTTAAGCAGGTGTCAGCCTTGGGGGGTCCCTGACAAAGACGTGTCCAATTGGTCTAATCTTTTCTGCAGTGGTCAGCTCATCCCCCAGCAGCAGCCCCCGGGGAACACCATTGTTTTAGTGTGGTATGAGTTAACTACTATAACTATAGCCACCAGCTTTGTGACATCCTAGAGCACAGGACAACATTATAAGAACATAATAAGCACCCAGGCAGAGAACTGTGCAACCAGGATTTATTAGCAACAATCCCTTTATGCAAACAGTAAAGTATAAGAATTTAGCTTTAATTTGTGGCCTTGTCCCTAAGGGCAATGGCACACCAGGAGATTAATCACCAGCGATATATATCTATACTTCTGCGGCGACTAATCTCCTGTAAAAGCTTTCCCACCGGCAACAATGTGACTCGCTGCTGGTAAAACCCATGTGTCTCTTCAGTCTTCCAAAATCGTTTGAAGTTTCCTCTTGAGGCAAGATTTGTCCCACACTGTTGCATGACATGATTTTGTGGGTCAGATAAAGTAGTAACAGTTGCTGATAGTTTCTAGGCAGTTTGGCTAAAGAGTAGTGACATTGATTTCCACTGCAGTTTCCCTCTGTGAATAATATGACATTTTATTTCCTCACTTTTTATATCATCTATGCTGGAAGTGCTGATCCATTGATTAAAAAAAGGGGGAGTCCTCCTCCCAATAACTTTCCTTAATGATAAAAACATATAAAGAACATTCCAATATCCACTAATGACACACTTTCAATAGTTTTGTACATTTAATTGTTATTATAAGCATTATTTCTCTGGCTGTTTACATTTTATGAACTTCTGGCTCTGACTCCTGAAACAATGTTGCAAGCCAGCTCATAAAATCAATTTAAAAGAACTGGAAGAGATGTGGCTGTTACATCGCTTTAAAAGTCAGATCCAGAAAACAGTGATAAACAAACACTGTTTTTGACTGCAAGTTCCTTTACATAACTATAAAAACCACTGAAATGTAATGAATATGTTCTTTATACTTACGTTTTCTTTCTTTATGGAAAAAAAGTTTTTAGGAGGAGGGCCTCTTTAAAACTATACCCCCCCCCCCGTTAAAGGAAATGTATACCCCAGAATGAATATTTATCCAGCATATTAAGTTGCCTTTTACCAAACTGGAATATGGATATCACTAAATATTGTCCTTTTTTCATCTTTAACCTTGAGCCACCATTTTATGATATTCTCTGTGCTGCCTCAGAGATCATCTCACAAGGAATGATTTAATCCCACACTTCTTCCTGTCACTGTTAGAGCTGCACGACAGAACTTTGTCCATTTATTGGCTTATGAACTAAAATGTATGTGTGCCCTTGTTTGTGGCACCTTAGTTTTACCCAATGGCATATATGGGTATAGGATGCAGAATGGCCATCTCCCAAAGACCAGGAAATTGATACCAAACACTCAATGTAATGTTTCGGGGGCGTGCCCCTTTGTCAGATGTCTGACGAAGGGGCACGCCCCCAAAACGTTACATCACTGACGAAAATAAACGTGCAGGGGTTAACCCTGCTACACTAGCCATAGTGTTTGCTATCAATTTCCTGATCTAAAGCGGGAGAGGGGCCGACTGCTCTAACCAGCACCGGGCATACGTTACAGGAGAGGAGGGGGAAAGTGGAGCACTGTGGTTCATCTCCCAAAGACTCCATTTTAATCAAATAATTAGAATTTTAAAAAATTATGTAATTTTTCTCTGTATTAATAAAACAGTACCTTTTACTTGATTCCAACTAAGATATAATTAATCCCTATTGAAGTCCAAACAATACAATTGGGTTTAATTAATGTTTAAATAATTTTTTAGTAAACTTAAGTTATGGTGATCCAAATAATGGAAGCACTCCTTATCCAGAAAACTCCAGGTCCAGAGCATTCTGGATAACAGGTCCATACCTGTGCTACTTAAAAAAGTATTTTATTATGAACATGGTTTATTTAGATGAAGAAGTGTTTTACATATGAGCTGTTTATGCAATATATTTTTATAGAGAGGTACATTGTTTGGTGCCATAGTTTTCCTTTTATGAATTTCCAATTTAAAGTTTATATTTGTTCATCTAGCAACTATAAATAAAGGTGTACCCTGACTTCTGTTACATTGATTTGAGTTCAATCCAGAAAACTGAAAGGGATATAGTGAATAAAGTACCCCCTCTTGTAAAATATAAGGATATTATAAGTTACCGAGGAGTTTCATGACCATATAAAAACTCGAGGCCGAAGGCCGAGTGTTTTTATACAGGTCATGGAACTCCGAGGTAACTTCTAATATCCTCATATTTTGCAACTGGGGGTACTTTATTTATTATAATACACAAATTTCAGTGAGTCATGTGACAGAAATGACATCAGAACTCACCGTTTATAACTGATGACATCAGAACTCACCGTTTATAAGAATATAATTTACAAGATATTCATGGCTTTTGTGTATTATAGACAAATACTTCTATGGAATGTGCCTACATTTAAATATAAAACCATTAAAAAGTGTTAATGACTATGTTTTATGAAGTGGTTTACATAAAAAAATGTTTTTAGGCAAGGACCCTTTTAAATGTATTGTATAACATGTATCACCTATTAAAGTTTATACAATATTTGTTCAGCCAGCACCTATAATAGGTGTACTCCGCACACTACTTAATTGAACAGAGACCAGTACACTGCACAGCATGCATCTGATTTGATTACTAATTGTTTTTACAACTTTCTATAAATTATTATGATAAATTGCTAATTAAACAACTATGCATAAAAAGTGTATCTTTTAGTGCAGCAATAAATGATATGCATCTATGGTGCAGCTATTTGTTTTTGTATGCTCAGATAAAAAGGTGATCTAGTTATTCTAATTTACCTTTATTCTGGGCCCTCTATCCATTTCCTTTCCACAAATGAAGATGAAAAAATTTAATTTCAAGAGATTCCATCTTGTCCCCTATCGAATGCTTTTGTCCTCCACTGGATTTTTCAGAAGATTAGGCCATAAAATAGAGGTCTCTTGGATGGCAGTGTGTATTTTTGACTTGAAAATTGATATGCATAATAATGTCAGTCCCGGTGGTAAGCATAGTCCGGTGTAAAGGATGCAAGGCGGACCTTGCTGGGAAGTGATTTGGATTATTTTAGGACATTGTATAACTGGCAAGTTATTGGTGAAATAAAGTACTTGTTGAAACAGGGGTAAAAGAGTTAAAGAGCTAACCTCCAACAGGGAAAGGGGGTTAAACAAATTCAGCTGATTACAGGGAGAGGGATGAAGGAAAATATAAAGATATTATCTTACTGAGGAGTTCCATGACCATATAAAGATATGAGGCCGAATGTTTTTATACAGGTCATGGAACTCAAAGGTGACTTCTAATATCCTCATATTTTGCAACAGGCGGTATTTTATTTATTATAATACACAAGTTTCAGTGAGTCGTGACAGAAATGACATCAGTAAGCTCCGATTTTAACCGATGACATCACTAAGCACTCTTTATAAGGATATCATTAACAGGATATTCATGGCCAAGAAATAGCCTGGTTTGGCTGTAGCCTAAGAGTTAATTTTCCCTTTTTTTTTTTAACTGCTCTTTTCACATAGAAAATCTTTTCTGCAAATGATTGCATTTGTTGACTTTAGTAGTATGTATTTTTAATATGTTATATTATTATGATTATTAATTTTTACTACTTTTGTAATATATATATATATATATATATATATATGTGTGTGTATATATATATATATATATATATATATATATATATATATATATATATGTATAGTTAGTTCTGTACCGTTTTATCCACTGTTGGCACAAGAAAATACAGAATGCCTTTGCACCCTCTTATTTTATTATAAGTATCTAAAGTGCAATTACTATGTTGATTTTTAGCATAGCACAGATAAGTTGTGCTTTAATATCTCTTTAATACCTACACTTTATATTTTATAGAATCTTTTTTCTGTTTTTTTTTTTTACACCCCAATGCTAAATGTCCATTGCTATGTGTATTTTGACAGAAGCCTGTTCTATTTGCTTTGTGTATAATTTGTGTTATTAATTTTTTGTGTGTTATTGTCTTTTTTGGAAGAGAGAAACATGCTAATTGTACAGTTTGTTTCCAAGAGCACATTGGTCCCAGTACATGGACAGGATGCCTTTTCGCTTTCTGCCTTTCCTATTTTTTAAGAAAAACTGTGTTCTGTTTGTTATTGTGATGGACACATTGTGTAAATATTAGCCTTGCTCATTTTAAAGCCAAAAATAGTTAAAATTAAATCAAAATATCAAATGTGCACAATATGAATGCCACCCATGCACATAAAAGGCGTGATTGCAGTATCCTTATCAGATGTGACACTCCCAAATATATTTTTTAAATCCAAATATTTGTCTTATGTACAGTTGTTTTAGCTCAGAAACTTATTCAGTGTTTTTGCAGAATTTGGATACAACCAAATCTTTCTGGCAAACCTTCTCTAACTACAAGGTATGGCAGAATTGTGCCCAGGCCCTTAGGGGCTCCCATGAGCATTAAAATAGTGTATTTAATACCAGAAGAGAATAATATTGGGTTTTCTGGATATAGGGGAGTAGATCTGATACTTTCAGTGGAAAGGGAAAAGAAAAACAGGTCATAGCCCCAGATCACATTTTTAATAACTAGCTATTGTAATTAACTTCTGCACTAGTGCTATACTTTGTGCAAGTGAGGCTTTGACAATTCAGTTTATGTTGTGTCTCTGGATGCAACAGTGATTTACCTGTTCTGGTAGATTGACTACAGGATCACAGTCTCAAAGAGGTCTGCAGCAGGTATCCACATTTGGGCTTTGGCTAAATCTAATCTGAACCTTTGTTCAAATGTGCATACTTAAACAGGGATAATTCTTTTTGAAATCAAAACTACTGCAGTGTTAAGATGGCCATACATAGAGAGACGTCGCCAAACAAGCAGATCACAACAAGAAGAATATGGGCCCAAATACACTGCCCAATAAGCTGGCAGCTTATATCTATCTGTGTATGGGGACCTTCACAGTGGAGGAATCTGGCATGGTTTTTGTATAACGAAGATAATGAACAAAAAAACAAAGTTTGACCCAAGTCAAGGTTTTTTTTGTATCCGTTCAGTTATTTTCAGATTGTTCACCAGAAATAAAGAATTTTTCCAGTTACTTTCTATTTTATATGTGTTTTTACTAATATTGTAGTGTAAAGTGTAGTTTTTCACCTTCTAAAGCAGCTCTACTAGAGGGGGTCGCCGACCCTGTAAACCGTTCTAAATTGATACATTTAGGGGCAGATTTATCAAGGGTCGAATTTCAAAGTAATGGGAGTTTTTTGAACTCCCATAACTTCGAAATTCGAATAAAAAAAAAAAGACCAACCAAAATTTATCAAAAAAATCTAAGGTTTTTTTTTTTTTGCGGGTGAATAGCCCATTTTAGTTTGAATTTGAATCGTAGGAATCGAAGTAACATCGTATTCGATCGAATTCGATTCAAAGTCTACCAATTGACTCCAAATAGGTTCTAGGAGGTCCACCATAGGCTAAAAAAGGTTTTAGATGGTGAATGGTCAAAGTCAAATTTTTAAAGAGACAGTACATGATAAATTTTGATATTCAAATTTTTTTCAAATTCAAATTGAATTAGGACTATTCCCTAGTCGAAGTACACAAAAAATAGCTTGAAATTCGATTTTTTTAATTCGAATTTTCACTTCGACTCTTGATAAATCTGCCCCTTAGTTGATCCATTCTTATGTTTGTCTCTGCTGAGCAGAATCCCTGGGTTAGAATTGATACAATAGTTGCTAATACTCCAGAGATGAAGTGGAAAGTAATTGAAAAAAGTCTTTATTTCAGTTGAACAATCTGAAAACAATTCAACTGAAAAAAGTGCTTAGAATGTGCACAACCCCTTTAATTTTGCTAAGATGTTTCTTTTAAAATGTTTTAAGCAGCACAGAATACGTTATTGTTGCTCTTGCTGTGTGGTGCATTGGTATACATAAAAATGCAGATGTTAATTTAATTGTAACCTTTGGGTGTATATACCTGTAAATAAAGACAAAGACAAAGAGCAGAAAAAATGAGAGAACTGTTTTGTCTGCATTTGACATAGTGTCCTTTGTGTGGGTACTGAGCCCAAGGTAAGATTTGCTGCAGGTTGTTTTTTGCATCTTAAATGTAAAAAAGTGCCGTATATTCTCAGTTGGATTGAGATAAAGACATTGGACTGACACCCACTAACAAACTGACACTGGGACAAAATTAATCTTACAAAAGAACAATGATTCCAAACACAATTCCAAAGTAATTTTTGAGTGGCTCGTAAATGAAAAGTTGAATGTCCTGTAAATGGCCTGTTCAAAGCCCTGATCTCAAACCAGCTCAGAATTTGTGGCTTACTTTTTATAATTGAAGTTCACAAGTGTCATTCAACTTGACTGAAAAATCTGGTGCTAATCAACCTGGAAGATTAGTCTAAATTCTCCTCCAAATAGTAGCACAGCAGGTACATACCTCAAAAATTTTAAATGTATGATGACAATAAATGTTTCAAGTTAACTTCTCAAGGACTTCATTTTAGTATTTTACTTTGTACAATGTATATTTTAGCAATACTTATTGAAGCACAGGTGTTTCATTTTGCAGTGAAACTGAGACTAACTACTACAAATCCAGATATAAGCTAAAGCTATTAGTTAGAAATGCAGCTGTTCTTCATGTCAAGTGTTCAGCAGGTGTATAAATTACATTCACTCATCTTAGACATAAACAGAAAAGAAAATTCAGATGACAGATGAAGTCTGAGATGAGTCAATTGTGGCAGCAAGATAGCAGTGCTAAAAATGATTTTTAATTACATTTATCTGAATAGTTAGGGGAAGACGGACAGCTAAACATGGAGCACGAGACAGACATTGCTAATTATCCCTATACATTGCTTCATTTTATCAGCCATTAGACCAGAATGACATGCTTAGTCTGTTACGCATGACTCTCTTCAAATGCAAAAAGACATTTTAAGTGGAAATTGGAACAGCATTGGCCTCACTCTGTAGGTTTTGTCAGAGGCCATTTGCAAGAGGGTCAGGCCAGTCTGGTGACTGGTGACAAATTTGGTGGAAGGCCTAATCTGTCAATGATGTTATTAGAGCAGATTGTTTAGTCAGATGGAAATTCTGTTACTGCATAAATGGCTGTCAAAGGGGCCATGCCATATCCACTTTCTTTATTTAGTATATACTGTAAGGCACTTATCTTAATGCCTCAGGATCCATTATTTGTCCAGACAAAATTACCTTGCAAAGAATTAAATGGCATTATGACTGCTGCATTTGCATCAGATTGGAACACAGTTGTAATAGTTTGAATTGGGTTTTAATTTCAGATAATATATGCTCCTTAGTAACCTGACATAAGTACCTTGGAGTTGGCCAATATTTGGGCTGTGTGAAAAAAAAAAGAAAATACTAATAATAAAATACACATCCTCTCTATTTAACATGTTAAAACTGCTGCTTATTACTTATCTGACATTTTCATTTTGGATCAGGTATATAGAGGTTATTTACTAAAACTCACATTTTTCTCAAAATTTCAATAAAACAAACTCAACCAAACTCCCACGATTTTACCTTATTTATTAATAAAACAACTCAAAAAATTTGGTTTGGTTAAAGTCTCGATAAAATGGGGAAAAAGTGGAATCATACAAGTTTTTCAGATTTGACTCCTGAATCACTCGATTTTTTTCAAGGTATAGTCCGAACCCCCAAATTTTCCGGATTATTGTATGAAAACTAGCACAGACCATGATATCTTCAAATTGGAAACGGGACTTCTTGAAAAAAATCAAGTTTTCTTTTCCTAAAAAAACCTAGAGTTTTCTCCTTTAATAGCCTGACTAGAAACATTTGAGCTTTAGGAACCAGGAACCATGTTGCTTAGAGGGATTCTGTCATAATTTTTATGATGTAGTTTTTATTTCTAAATTACACTGTTTACATTGCAAATGATTCACTCTACAATATAAAATTTTATTCCTGAACCAATAAGTGTATTTTTTAGTTGTAATATTGGTGTGTAGGCAGCCATCTCAGGTGATTTTGCCTGGTCATGTGCTTTCAGAAAGAGCCAGCACTTTAGGATGGAACTGCTTTCTGACAGGCTGTTGTTTCTCCTACTCAATGTAACTGAATGTGTCGCAGTGGGACCTGGATTTTGTTCTTATTTCTACCAGGCAGCTGTTATCTTGTGTTAGGGAGCTGTAATATGATTACCTTCCCATTGTTCTGTTGTTAGGCTGCTGGGAGGGGGAAGGGAGGTTGTTGATATCACTCCAATTTGCAGTACAGCAGTAAAGAGTGACTGAAGTTTATCAGAGCACAAGTTACATGACTGGCGGCAGCTGGGAAACTGACAATATGTCTAGCCTCATGTCAGATTTCAAAATTAAATCTAAATAAATCTGTTTGCTCTTTTGAGAAATGGATTTCAGTGCAGAATTCTGCTGGAGCAGCACAATTAACTGATGCATTTTGAAAAAAAAAACATTTTTCCCATGACAGTATCCCTTTAAGGAGTGGAAAGAGCAACAATGTGGCAATTAGGTGCTTAAATAATCTTCACACTCAGGGCTCATTTATTAATACTGCGCAAAGTTGTATCAGTGCAGTATCCCATTGTAAGTAAACATATATTTATTTTACTGCCAATTGATTAATCTTTTTAATGACTGGTTATTGCACTGGTGTAAATTTTTCTAAAATTAAGAAATGAGGCCCTGTATTTGCTTAACCTTTTCATGGGTGTCTACAATTCCTATTTGAAATTTAGATACAAAGTCTCAATAAAAAGGCAACATTTTCTGTTAATGAAATAATGAGAATTAAATGTTTAAATTTTAGAGCTACATTTCATTTGGTAAAATGACAATTTACTTGTAAGTATATGTTTTAAAGGTTGTTATGTTTGTTTTGTAGGCGTGCAAAGAAATATCTTGAAAAGTACTGGAAGGAAGTTCAGGTTGGAGACTTTGTACAACTACGTTGCAATGAAATCATTCCTGCTGATATATTGCTGCTATCCTCTAGTGATCCAGATGGACTCTGTCACATTGAAACCGCCAATCTGGATGGAGAAACAAACTTGAAACAAAGACAAGTGGTGAAAGGATTTGTAGAACTGGTGAGCTATATTTCAGCATTCGCTATGCATAAAGGGAAGATTAGACCCTTGTTTTGCTCTTGGTACCAATACACTGCGTGTTTTATTTCTAAAGGTTGCAGTGTCCAAATGTACAGCTGATTCACATCAAATGTTTCCACTAACTATAGCATGAATACATTGTTTAAAAATATTACCAACACTCACAGAATACATGTGACATGCACAGTGTGGAATGTACAACATTAATTTCAGTTTTAAAAAGGATATAGCTCTGTGTGCCACGTTTCAGATAAGTCTGCTCAGTGTTCAGCTTTAAAACATTTAATAAAATATAAAAAAGAACTAATACTTTAACATATATAGTTTAAGGGGCAGATTTATCAAGTTTATGAATTTTGAGGGTTAATAAACCCTCGAATTCGACCCTTGAAGTAAAATCCTTTGAATTCGAATATCGAATTTGAAGGATTTATCGCAAATGCTTCGAACGATCGAATGATAAAATCCTTCGAATCGAACGATTTTAAGCGATCGATCGAAGGATTTTTGTTCGATCAAAAAAAGCTTAGAAAAGTGCTGGGGAAGGCCTCCATAGGCTAACATTACACCTCGGTAGGTTTAAAGTGGCGAAGTATGAAGTCGAAGTATTTTTTAAAGAGACAGTACTTCGACTATCGAATAGTCGAACGATTTTTGCTTTGAATCGTACGAATCATTCGATTCAATTGAATTCGATAGAATTTGACCAATTCGATGGTCGAAGTACCCCAAAAATTACTTTGAAATTAGAATTTTTTACTATTCAAATTCTTCACTCGAGCTTAGCAAATGTGCCCATAGGTGTCTTTTAAGGCTTAAGCCGATAATGAATCCCTTCACAATAAAGGCTGAGGGTACAGCTGATGAAAAACCTCCTGTAATTTGAAATTGCACCTGTTTTGGGGGGGAGTTGTTACTTCTGTTTAGATAGCATTTTGGAATGAATAAATAACTTACTTTTTTTTTTTTTTTTTTTTTTTTGAAAGACTAAAAAACGGCACATTTAACTAATTTTAATTAATTTATTTAAATTTAATTTCTGCAACTGTGCTTATCTTTCAAGGTCATCTGTTATTAAAATCTTCTACTTGTTTGCAAGTTTTGAGTTAAGGCCCCTATTTTGGTCACAATTTGTTATTCTGAGGTGCGTATCATGCATGGTTAAGGTTCCTATGTTTATATTATGTGTATGGCTGATCTTTCCATGTGCTAAATGGATCTAGTAGTATTCTGCAGATAGCTTAATGGTGTAACAAGTTCAATGAATATGTTTCTGAATATACTTTTTTGCCTGTTTTCCTTAGGAAAAATCTTTTATTTAATTATTTTTTTAGCTTAATTGGGCAAATAAACCCGGTTTCAGGTTCAAACTTTCAACAAGAGAGGTATTGAGTGTAAAAACAAAAAGACCATTAAGGGATACGATCATGGGATGCATCGTCTAATAGTGCTGCTCCAGCAGACTTCTTTAATGAAATCTGTTTTTCAAAACAGCAAACAGATTTTTTTTATATTTAATTTTGAAATCTGACATGGGGCTAGAGATATTGTAACTAATAAACTTCACCCACTCTTTACTGCTGTACTGCAAGTTGGAGTGATATTACCCCCCTCCCTCTAGCAGCCTAACAACAGAACTGGGAGGTAACCCGATAGCAGCTCCCTGGCAGATCTTAGAACAGCACTCAATAGTAAAAATACAGGTCCCACTGAGAAACATTCACTAATATTGAGTAGGAGAAACAACAGCCTACCTGAAAACAGTTCCATAGTGCAGCACTGGCTCTTTCTGAAAGCACATGACCAGGCAAAATGACATGAGATGGCTACCTACACACAATATTACAACTAAAAAAAATACACTTAGGGGCAGATTTATCAAGGGTCCAAGTGAATTTGAGGGAATTTTCTAAGTAAAAAAATTAAAAATTTCGAAGTAATTTTTTGGATACTTAGACCATCGAATAGGATACTACGACTTTGAATTTACTTCGAATTCGGCTCGAACTAAAATAGTTTGAATATTAGGATATTCGATAATCGAAGTACTGTCTCTTTAAAAAAACGTTGACTTCAATACTTCTACGTTTTTTTGTAGTCAAATAAAAATACTTTGACTTCGATATTCGAAGTCGAAGTATAGCCATTCGATGGTCGAATTTCGAAGTATATTTCACTTCGAAATTCGACCTTTGATAAATCTGCCCCCTAATTGATGGAGGAATCCAATTTTATATGGTAGAGTGAATTATTTGCATTGTAAACAGTGTAATTTAGAAATAAAAAAACCACATCATAAAAAACATGACAGAATCCATTTAGTGCTTTTTAAGAAAATAGAGAAAATATGGATTTTGTTAATTAAAACAGTAGCACTACATTTTTTAGAACATAATCCTATTCTTAACTGCTCTGATAATAGATAAATCAAACTTTTCCTGAACATTTTCTACCCATAAATACCTGTTAGAATACATCTGTTCTTTTAAAGGGGTGGCTCACTCATACTTTTAGTATGTTATAGAATGGTAAATTCTATGCAACTTTTCAATTGATCTTCATTTTTACTTTTTAATAGTTTCTAAATTATTTGCCTTCTTCTTCTGAATTGTTCACTCTATACATCATATTAAAAGTTAATTGAAAGGTTAAAACACCTTTAAAAGGGATTACATTTTCTGCATAAGTTATATTTATTTTGCTTATATTAAAAAGGGGTGCATAAGTGAATTCTGCCTTTTTAAAGGAATTGTTCAGTGTAAAAATAAAAACTGGGTAAATAGACTGCACAAAATAAAAACAATTTTTAATATAGTTAGGCAAAAATGTAATGTATAAAGGCTGGGTCATATCTGTTGCTTTTGAATCTGAGCTGCACACTGAGGATCAATGCAAACTCACTGAACAGAAATGTACCATGTGGCCCCTCTTCAAGTCGCTGACTAACTCAGAGTTATAGAGCTGAAAAGCAGGAAGTAGTGTTCTGGCTATTATGTTACACATCCAGCCACTCCAGTTGTTATACATTACATTTTTGGCTAACTAACTATATCAGAAACATTTTTTATTTTGTACAGCCTATCTATTTATACAGTTTTTATTTTCACACTGAACTGTTCCTTTAATAAGGGAGCAAGGCACATTGAATAGGTTTCTGGCAGTTTAAAGGGGATTTCTAACTAGTGTGTTGCAGTACCGTTTTGATTCCAGAAGTCTTAAACTGCATATTGTTATTCACTACAGTATATTTTGCTTTTCCAGATTGAATTTCTAAACAACACCCTGTTTATCATTTCTAAGGAAGAATTTTCCATGTGTGATAAAATGTTGATGTTACATAATTTTTAAAGGTTTGGGACACTGATAAGAACTGAACACAGGTTTGAGCACTGTTGCCTGCTGAGTTTTGGGAGTAGCCTGCAATATTGCTTTGTTCCCTTAAAAATAATGTGTCTGTACACAGCAGGCATTAGAACCCAATAATAACATATTTAAGGGCAGGTAGTTTTCCTTGTAAAGAAGCTCTTGCGGACGGAAATTCACACAGTGAACAAAAGCTTCGTAAATAATGGAAATTTTGCTGAAAAGATTTTACCAGCCTGATAAAAAAGTTGCCATTTTATATATTTATAAGTAACAAGTGGTGTATGTACGTGTGTGTGTATATATATATATATACTGTATATATATATATATATATATATATATATATATATATATATATATACACACACACACACACATAGTACCCCCTTTTGTAAAATATAAGAATATTATTATAAGTTAATAAAGAGTTCCATGAGGCTGAAGGCCTAGCATATTTATAGATAGATAGATATATATATATATATATATATATATATATATATATATATATATATATATATATTGAATAAAGTAACCCTTCTTGTAAAATATAAGGATATTATAAGTTACCGAGGAGTTTCATGACCATGGAACTCTGAGGTAACTTCTAATATCCTTATATTTTGCAACTGGGGGTACTATTTTTATTATATATATATATTATATAAGCCAGGGCCAAACTTATAACTGAATCTGCCATATTGATCCTGAAGTTAGCTCGCTCACAGTTTATACTGGTGGGGATGTAGAGAGTGATATTCTGCGACAATTTACAATTTGTTTTCATTTTTTATTATTGAAGGTTTTTGAGTTATTTAGCTTTTTATTCAGCAGCTCTTGAATTTGCATCTTAAGCAACTATGGTCCAAATTACCCTAGCAACCATGCATTGTTTTGAATAAGAGACTGGAATATGAATAGGAGAGGGCCTGAATAGAAGGATCAGTAATAAAAAGTAACAATAACAATACATTTGTAGCTTTACAGAGCATTTGTTTTTTAAAAGGGAGTCAGCGACGCACATTTGAAAGCTGCAAAGTGCCAGACGAAAAAGGCAAATAACGATAAAACTATAAAAAATAAATATTGAAAACCATTTGAAAATTTGCTTTGAATTGGCAATTCTATAACATAATAAAAGTTACCTTAAGGGTGAACCACCCCTTGAAAAGCATAGTTTTTCTGTTTTTAGAGCTTATTTTTGACACCGGTGGGGGGGGGATTCATGAAGAAGTGAAGCATGATATAAAATGTTCTACTTTAGGTTTTGGTAACAGAGCTGTGAATTATGAGTGACAAATACATATTCCTCTAGTGTGAAGAACTGATTTTTCATTATGTGCCTATAAAGTGTGATGTTGTACCAAGCCTAAATTTTGCGGCTTCTTTTTATTTGACCAATTTCTTGATAACGGTTTCGTTATACATGCCTCTCACATAATATGTTTGACTTTTCAAAATTACAGAATATTGTTCATATAAACATAAAAACAAATGGGAAAAAAAGAAGGTTATTTCTGTGCAAGGAGTTTTATGCTAAATTGAGGTTCAGTGTCGCTTGCCAAACTTAAGTATGTTTTTTTATAGTGCGCCCTGGAAAGAACAAGTAACTACAGATTTTCTGGTGTTGTCAAAACATCAACTTTAACCCAGACGCACCTAACTCCTTTCCAGTTAGAGCTATAGGAGTTTCCAAAATGATTAAACAGAAGTCACTTTGTGAGACAGAAATCAATGCCTTTTCTGTGTTATGTTGCCGCACCCATAATTGCTTATGGAATGTTTTACTCATGTCTTCAGTTGAAGTTAAGGGTAGAAGACACAGTCCTAAGAAATGACTATAAGGTTTTGTGTTACTGCTCAAATGCAAAGTTTTTGTTTGGTTTTATGTCATAGTTTGTGATTTTTACAGTCAGAAACCAGCTTTACCTTCCTGGAAAAGCATTTAATATTTTTACATACTTTTAAGAAATGTCGCTGTAAGTATTGCAAACTGAGGTTTATTCATAGGTGTCCTTAAAATCATTGCACAGAGAAAATTCATTCAGTTTTAATATCTAATGCCTTATGTGGTGTGCCTGGCAGCTTTATGTATGATGTATAAAATGTATTTTAATTTGTCTTATGTATATAGAAAATCCTGTCAATGCACCGGCTTATTTCATTGATATTTTATATATAATAATAATTTAAGAAAACAATATTTTTTAATAAAGTAACCTTTAAGTGCCACAGATTGTGCCAATCTGAGTCACTTGCTGGTGGTGAAATTTTCCTTAGTTCCTCTGTGACCGCTTGGAGCCTTAAGCTGGCCAGAGATGCAAATATTAAGTCGTATGAAATGAAGGTTCGTAAGATTTTCGGACCGTGTGTGGATTGTCCCAACATTTTTCGTACCATGGCGATGGTCTTTTACTAGGTAGGACGGGTTAGAAGATTTCTGTTGGATAACTATGATATCTCTGCATGTATTGTCTATCTGACGATATCAATGGGAGACTGTCACAACTATTTGTCGGACACAACTTTTGTACTATTGCCGTCTGTCAATTCATGGCCAGAACATTGTCTGATTTGTTCTTTTTACTACTTTATTTTATCTGAATGGTTAGTTGTAGGTCGGGAGATTGCAGCACACGATCGTGCATCGGACATAAGGATAAAATATGCAGTCTCTGTAGACAAGAGCAGACATGAAAGCCATGAGCTTGTTGTTGTCACTGCAAATATTAAAAAAGAAACAAATGCTAAATACACATTTCCTGTCCCCATGTAATGTATTCTGTGCAAATGCATATATTTTTTCTTTTACTGTGCTTAGCCTCAGAGTGTTTTCACAACCTATTCTATGCTGTTGTCACTGCATTATTACCCTGCCCAATTATCCCCCTGCCATTTTGGGGCACATTGTGCTACACACATACTTTTTATACTTAACACATACAGTATATATACTTTTTGGGGATGTGCAGGGACACACTAACAGTACTGAATGTTTTATTGCCTAATTGTACTGTGTAATTATTTTATTCTGGACATTTCTAGTGCATTATTATGGATATTATGCATTTTAGTTTATTTGCTGTTGATTGCTTATTTGTGCATTCATTGTATGTAGTAATTTAAACAGACAGTTTTGGGGTCTCTAATTGTCATATATTTTGGTACTCGTGTGTGTGTATATACAGGTTCATATCTGGCATCGATCGATTCTGAAGACCCCTGGCATT
This sequence comes from Xenopus laevis, assembly GCF_017654675.1. Classification (NCBI taxonomy): domain Eukaryota; kingdom Metazoa; phylum Chordata; class Amphibia; order Anura; family Pipidae; genus Xenopus; species Xenopus laevis. Next base: position 117,963,869 of record NC_054373.1, on the reverse strand, counting down.
CCTGTCTACGATTAAAACCTAAGGAGTTTCATAAAAATTGCTAATAAAAGCTTATATTTATATAACAGTAACAGAAGTGTCAGTAAATAGAAAGATTGGTCCACACATATATGGGTCAATCAGTAAATCAATATATATATGTAACGAGGTGCAGTTAAGAGAAACACAAGACACACACACATCAAAGTTTATTTTGTTTTTCCCTCCCAGCTCCATGAATTTTGTTGCTCATTTCTAAATTCTCTTTCTCTTCCCCATTTTATCCACATCTCCTCTCTCATATTTTGTCTTATAACACATATCAAAGTCTATTGTGATACTAAATTCTATAGTTAGTATAGATATGGGTATATATAATTTATGTGAGGGTATAGAGGGGTGTGTGTATGGATGCTGGGTTTTCATTTGGAGGGGTTGAACTTGATGGCCTTTCTCTTTTTTCAATCCGATTTAACTATGTACTGTAACTATGTAACACAAGGTATGAAGACATTATGGGGCAAATTCACTAACCTGTGGAAATTCGCCAGCGCCAGCTTCGCTCACATCACAACACTTCACCAGGCGTAGATTAGTAATTCACTAAAATCCGAAGTTGCGTCCAGGGAGCCGAACTTTGGCAAAGTTGCGCTAGCTTTGGCTAATTTGCATACGGTGAGAAGTTAAAGTTGAATGGACGCATATGTTGCAGAAAATACATTACACTACACAAGCCCGGGAAACCTTAATAAAATAAAATAAAGTTGTTATATTGCCCTACACATGTGCCCAGTGTATAGTTTATGTGTCATATATTAGGAAATGTATGGGGGAGCCTGGATACCCAAAAAAATTGTACGGACTTTTGCAGCCTGTCACCCTGAAAAAGTGAAAGAAGCCAGCGTTTTTTGGGACGTTTGGGACAATTAAAAATTGAAGAAGCACTATACATTCCATTGCACTTCGCCTGGTCTGAGCTGGCTAAGGCAAGTCTGGCAGAACAGGTAACGTTGAGTAAAAGGCGCATCTTAGTGAATTTGCCAAGTAATGCTCTTTCGTGAAAGCAAAACTTTGCCTGGTGTAAGAGTGCGAAGTAGCGCTAGAGTCTATTTCCTTCACTAGCAAAGTTGCACCCGTTAGTAAATCAGCGAAGTCCCAGAATGACGTCACGCTGGTGAATTTGCGCTAAGGTTAGTCACTTCCCCCTTTAGTGAATTTCCCCCTATGTATTAAAGATTAATTTTTTTCTTTCAAAAAGCAAATTTCAAAAAAAAAATTTAAGTTCAAAAACTACTAATCTACTACTAAAGTTCCAAAGTCAGAAACTACTAATCTACTAAACATATTTAAGTGAAAACTATGTATTTTTTTATATGTCTTATTTCTGGCAAATAAGACATATTTTGCCTGTTTCCAGTTAGTTACTATATTCTGAGTTACTGCTCTTCCACATGTGGCATACAGAATCATATTGTGAACAGACTATACAGTAGATTTCATTGAGGATATTGCAAGCATTCTGTGCTTTATCCCCAGAGAATCAAATACATGGATGCAAACAAATGAGCTGGCAAGGAGACTTCCTTTTTATTAAATGCAAAATAAACTTAAAGGAGAAGGAAAGTCATTTTTACTTGTGGGTGCCAAAAGTTAGTCACCCCAAAGTGATCACATTTACTTACCTGGCACCCCGAGCCAGTGCTCCTATCAGCAGAAAATTGCAACAGCCCTAGGTTCTTCCAGCGAGCACCACGAAGCGATCGTCTTCCTGCTTCTTTCTTCAAATTTCCCGGGGCTGATGCATGCGCAGTAGAACGAAATAGCCAACTTCGGCTATTCGCGAGAAGGGAGAAGAACCCGAAAGTTGATCGCACAGGCCCAGAGTGTCAAGTAAGTAAATGCGATCATGCGAATGCCTAACCTTTTGCGCCCCCATATATAAAAGGACTTTCCTTCTCCTTTAAGAATTTGTTTTTAGAACTCTCTATAATGTACACATAATTATAACAAGCAGGCAGGAGCCATTTTGTGGACACTGTTGTTAAGACAAGCCTTGCATCAGCTCAGAATCTTGTTTGTGCACCAGAATGGGGGATCTGATCCCCATGTACTGGCTACACAATTAAATGATGAAGAGAAGGGGGGAATATGTGGAGAGCAGTGACATCTAAGAAGTGCTGAATGGAAAGTGAAAGTAATTGTCTGCCCCGCCTCTATGCGCAGGGCATAGAGTAGGGGCAGATAATATTTGATTGACTGCTGAGATGTTTAAATGAGCTTACAAAATCTAAGAATGCTTTAATACAAAATATAAATTGGATTTCATGTTTAGTTTGAACTGGACTTTTATTATACAGCTTTTTGTGCCTGGGTGACAAGTGTTAGAGTGTGTATCAAATTCTAACAAGCAACGGTGAGGCTAGTTGTGAAACCATGAAATACTACTTAATCATTATGAATATACCTTTGATTCTGATGGACATTTTAGACACCTTAGACACAAACTACTTTTAACTGGTGGGTATAAGAAATAGTCATGCTTATAAACAAGCTGTTCCTGTAGGTAACCTGAGCTGAACTCGCCTCTACTGAAAAAACCTCGAAGAGAAGAAATTTCTCAGAACCAATATAAGGATTAACAGACTGATTATCTTACACTGAAGGCAAGTGTTCTGCTTCAGCAACCCCAGACTTTGAACGGTGATCAGTCTTGCTTAAAAAGAGAGCAGCAGAAGGAAAGCAGTACAGGTTGAGAATCTGTTATCCAGACAACTCTAAATTACAAGAGGCGATCTCCCATAGATTCCATTTTAATCAAATAATTCAAAGTTTTGAAAATGATATCCTTTTTCTCTGTAATAATATAACAAATGTTCTTGTAGCAACATATGCATATATAATATTTTTGAGTGTCATGTAATTAAATTAGATTTTTCAGTGGCAATGTAACCTCTTTCTTCAGCTAGTTATTTAAAGCATACCCCACAGTGGAAATGTGTGTGAACCAAAGCTGAGGGTTATTTTTCACAATATAACTCAATATCTGTGTAAGCTTGGTATTGGAAAGCCCTGGAAGGTTTCCTTTCTCTATACTTATTTGTATTTCGACTTACTGTGCACACAGTATTAAAAATGGTGCTACTGTCCCTTATAGTTCAAAAGTAATTTTTAGAGATTAAAACATATATTCAACAACAGTATGGACCTCAGATTCAATCTTAAATGGTAATGTCACCTTAACTTGGCACTGGGTGCTTCACTCTGTACCCTGGGAAAAGCGCTGATCCAGATATCCCAGGATTTATTTTCGCAGTGTGTGTTCTCAGGCATTTTTGTAAGATAGGCCAGTCCTAAAAATAATCTTTTTTAAAATGTATTAAATATAGTTTTACAGCTTATGGAAGGAAACCTTCTTTTAGCTGACTTTTTTTCTTCTGCTTTGCTCTTACTTAATATAAAGCAACCACAGGTACCAGGGAAAAATAATACATTGATTTAATCCAGGGGTGTCCAAACTGCGGCCCGAGGGCCACATGCTGCCCGGGATGGATATGAATGCGGCCCAGCTTGAAACTCTCAGTTCCCGAGGAAACGTCAATAATAATATAATAATAAGTCTATTTAATATCCAGATGCCCCATATTACAGTGTATAGCTCCATCTTGTTATCCAACTGGTATTGCAGTTCTTTTCTGTGTATTTTCTTTACTTTTACAAATCAAAAGTGTTTGTGTATTTCATGTGTGGCCCCCGGACAATTTTTCTTTTTCCAATGCGGCCCAGGGAAGCCAAAAGATTGGACACCCCTGATTTAATCCATGCAATATGGGATTTTTTGGGGCTTCTATGTACATGGTTGTAGGTGCATTAATGAGCAGTCTTTTCTGACTTAAAGCTGACTTTTCGGCTTTCATTTTTTTAAGGGATGGTTTGTAATCCTAACTACAAATAGTTTGGGTATTCTTACAGGTACAAGTATAGGTGACATTCCTTTCTGTATTTATAATATGTACTAAATCAAAGGCTTTATTGTGGCAAGCAACCGTCTTTGTGAGCTGTAGGCTTATAACCAGAAAAAACTCCTTTATCTTAGGCAGGCTTGAAAGATTATATGTTACTTACAATGTATTTGTCAGGTCAGTGTAAAGGGGATTGTTAAACCAGACAAGAATGACTTAATCTGAATTTAATTCAGCCATTAGTATCTGCCTCAGTGACTCCTGTACGGTAAATTAGAATTTAGAAAGTGGCCCTTTCAGCTTGGTGCTACATGCCATCTGCATGACAGGTAGAGTGATTTTTTTTTTATTTATTACATTACCAGACAGTGCTACTAAATGCTCAGAGCAGGTCATTGGTACATCTGCATTCTGCAGGGGTTCCTTTGTGACTTTTATTTCACAACAGATTTGGTGATACCATAGATCTGCAAATCTAACTTTTGCAAATATATAGGTAACTGAGGTCTTGAACTGACCACAGTTACCTCTATGTGAATCACAAGTACTTATCAGCCAATTATTCCCTGGAAATGCAAACTGTTGTGTTTTCGGGTAACAATATCTTGACAAGCACTTGCACAAGTATCTGCAGGAGATTCACATGGAAGTCATTGGGTAGAGTGTTTTGCCTGCCTAAAACTGTGGTGTTTAAAATACATGAAACCGTCTAGTCTACCATTGGCCTTAAGTGATATGTTGCTAAGCTGACATACTGATATATTTGTGTCTGGCTTTTGGCTAAAACCTGTACTACCACTTGCAATTGGCACCAGCTGTCTCTGAAATTTGCTACCGATGCACTTTATTTGCACAACCTGTTAGTAAACTAAACCAGAAAGGATAAATGTAATTAAAATGCAGCAACAACCTGCATCTATTGTTTCTCTTTTGTAAAGAGTTGAACTCATACCTATTGTTTAACAAGGATTCTGTGAATAGGGCTTGTGCACAACATACTCTTTGCCTGTGGTTTTAATAAAAAAAAACAAAAAACTTTTGTTATTTCTTGAATAACACATGGAAAATGAAGCTACTCAGTGTTTGGTCCTTGCAATGTAGATAATTACATTACAAATACATATGTAAACATCCTGTAAAATGGACTTCCGCATATCTGTGAACTGGTAATCTCAATATTTGCCTTGCAAGAACCAAATATGGAACATCTTTGGTTTCCCTGTATTCCCAGTTTAGTTCAATTAATAGCAAAGGTAGGTAACAAGTAGGTCAACACAAGCCCTATCTATCGAACCCGTGTTGCAAAAGAGGGTATACTGTCCCTTTAATGCAGGATGTGCTTCAAAGCTGGTTGGTTGAAATCTTTACAAACGGAAAGAAATTGGAACTATTAGATGTATGGATATATACATTGTTTAGCAGGTAAGATATCTGAAGTATGTAGTCACCAAAAGAACATTTCATATATAATTTAAATAAACATTAATGTACTATTTATTTAGCTTTCACTATGCTTACATTTATATGTATATATTTGCTTCTGTGTATCTTTCAGGAATCTGAATTTGATCCGATGACGTTTAATAGCATCATTGAATGTGAGAAACCAAACAATGATTTAGCCAGGTTTCGTGGTTACATGTAAGTATTTTAAGTCAGTGTTTGATTACTTTGAAGAAACCACTTGTTACATAAAAATCACTTTAATGAAGTGTGTACAAGAAGCATGGAGGGGACAATGTAACAGGCACAATGTAACATGATAAAAGTGAAATAAATATGTGATTTGACCCTCTTGGCATAATCAAACATTTAGAAGATGGCAACCAACAATAGCAAAAACTGCAAGCTTCACTAAAAGCTATGAAACATTAGGTGTTTTTGTTTGGTCTCTGCTATTGGTAGCAGCTGCAGTCACCATGCTGTAGAGTACTGCAGTAATACCAAGATCTGATAAAAATGGGCAACAGGAAAACTACCCTGCACACAGACACAAAAGATAATACACTCAGATACTGGGCTTGATTATCATATGTGCATGATAACTGATTAACATGAGGGCAGTCAGCAACTTACGCTGAGCTAGAGAAGGCCTAATCAAGGTATGCTTGATGATGACATAAGGAGATCCTTACATACAGTGGTCAGGGAAGAGAGGAAGATGAATTATAGGACCAAGCTAATTAATACATGTATTGGACCTGTATCCAGATTGCTCAGAACCTGGGGTTTTCTGGTTAATAGACCTTTCTGCAGTTTGGATCTACATCCATTTAGTCTACTAGAAAATCATGTAAACTGACTGGTTTTGCTTCCAAAAAGGATTAATGATATCTTAGTTTGGATCAAGTACAAGGTACTGTTTTATTATTACAGAGAAAAGGGAAATCATTTTTAAAAATTTGGATTATTTGGATAAAATGGAGTCTGTGGGAGACTACCTTTCTGTTATTTGGAGCTTTCTGGCTAACTGATGTCATTCCTGTACATTAAAGGATGCTGGAGGTCATTGGTTCCATGGTCATTGGTTCAAATCCCAGAAGATATTGTCAATATTGTAGGGGATTTCTACAAATGGTTACATTCCAGTAATAACTTTTAACGTAAAAGACTTTAAAAGTTCAAATGGATATCTTTCAGTTAAGTAGAAGGAGGAGAGAAGTTTTAAATATATATCTAGATGTAAAAACTGTACGTCATGATCTGAAACAATATGCCTGGGGAGAAACGATGAAAAGCAATACTTTATAAAAATGGTAGTAGGGAAGTCTTTAATTTTTTATAACATCATATTACAAAATGCTGTTAGGTGTATAAAGGAGTATATTGAGGGACTTTCAAGATCTTACCCTCTGGATGTCAAAATTAAATTTTTCAGCATCTGAAAATTCTCTTATCTCTGATTTCTGCGTCATGAAAATGAGACCATATGCTTCCTAGGGCACAAAATCACAGTGCCGGAACCAAATTCTGTTCACAGCCTTGGTTAGTTTTATTGTTATGGGAAATGCTATGACAGTTGTATCTAATAAATGTTATTAACATTTGCTTGGTTTACGGAAACACAGATTCTATTCAATTTTACAGTTGCATTTTATAGAGTCATTCATATTTTATTTGTTGAGGCATTTCTTAACCCAAGGTCATTGCTAGACTTAGAACATATATAGAAGGTGTGTGTGTAAATTAAATATTCATTTATTATCTGGTAAACACTTTAACTTTTCAATTCAAGTTTTCAAATAAACCATTAGCTCACATATTGTTATTTGTATTGTATTTATTTATATAGAACCACAAATGTACACGTTGCTTTACAAGGAATAAACACAAACAGGGTGCAGTAATTGTTGCAGTATAAAGTTGGAATGAGGGCCCTGTACAGAAGAGCTTGCAATCTGTTATGATAGGCAGGTACATTTGTTTCCTCTAGAAACTGATTTTTAAGGAGCTTTGAGAAAACGGTTTGTGTGAGCTGGAGATCTTGTAGGAAATTATACTTCTGGTAATTCAGTCATATATAGAAAGTTTTTGTTGGCTTGCAAAAATATTAATAATTCTTAGGGAAGCTAAAAGTAGCCCCTAAAGAGAGAGAGAGAGAGAGGGCACAGTATGTTGAAAATGTGCTTGCAAACTGGGTGTGAAATTGGCTGGTACTGAAATTGTTAAATTAATTCCCCTACTCCAGATTATCACAACTATACAAGGTTGGTTTTAAGTCTTTAAATGTGTGCCTTCGTAACCCCTTTCAGTGTGTGGAGCTATATAAATGATAGCAATATTTATTTTCAGGAATTTCTTATGTTTTTCAACAGCCATAAAAATGGGAAAAAGTCTGGACTTTTTAAGGAAAACCTTCTGTTGCGAGGGTGCACTATTCGTAATACAGAAGTTGTATCTGGCATTGTTATCTATGCAGGTATGTTGCTATAAATAAAGGCATGAGGAGTATGCTATTAAGACAATCTATTTTAATAAATATTTATATATTTTGTTTTAGGCCATGAAACTAAAGCTTTGCTAAACAACAATGGACCTCGCTACAAACGTAGTAAACTCGAGAGGCAAATGAATAAAGATGTATTTTGGTGTGTTCTAATCCTCCTCATGATGTGCCTTTTTTCAGCTGTTGGTAAGATATGCAGCCTTTATATAAAGAATTAGCCTTCATATAGAACTGTGTTCTCATGCAACCAACCTTAGAACAGCAGCAGGAAGACTGTATTAGTGATACTGGGTCAGGAATTTCCAACCCCTCACCCTTCTCAACCCTTCTTCACCCTTCTCGAAAATGGGCCAACCTACCTGAGTTTGGTAAGAGATTTAAAGGAAAAGGAAACCCCCTGGGCGCAAAACCCCTCCCCTGTGTTGCCCCCCCCTCCCTCCTCCACCCTGGCCTACCTGTCCCCCTGGGCAAATGCCCCTAACTTGTTACTCACCCCTCTTCGCAGGTCCTGTCCAAGAGTTCACAGTCGCCATCTTCTCCCACGCGCGTCTTCTTCCTGCTTTGACCGGCATCTTCTGGCGCATGCGCAGTAGGAACAATTACTGGTACGGATCTACTGTGCATGTGCCGAATGTCACAAAGTTTTCCGATTTCACTTCGTGACATTTGGCGCATGCGCAGTAGATCCATACCGGTAACTGTTCCTACTGCGCATGCGCCAGAAGATGCCGGTCAAAGCAGGAAGAAGACGCGCTGGGGGAGAAGATGGCGACTGTGAACTCCGTGGACAGGACCTGCGCAGAGGGGCGAGTAACAAGTTAGGGGCATTTGCCCAGGGGGACAGGTAGGCCAGGGGGAGGAGGCAGGGGGGGCAACACAGGGGAGGGGGGAGGGGTTTTGAGCCCAGGGGTTTTCCTTCTCTGTGAACCTGTGTTCAACCCTTTCTGCCTGATAACATCAGAGAGGCCTGTATTGTATACTGTATTTTGGGTTTCGGGAGCTCAGGACCTGGGGCTTTCCAGATAAGGGAATTTTCTGTAATTTGGATGTTCATACCTCGTCTTCTAGAAAATCATGTAAACAATAAATAAACTGAATAGGTTGCAATAGGTCCAATAAGGATTAAATATATGTTAGTTTGTATCAAGTATAAGGTACAGTTTTATTATTACAGAGAAAAGGGAAATACATTTTTAAAATGTGGGTTATTTGGATAAAATTGAGTCTATGGGGGCTGCCTTTCAGTAATTCAGATCTTTCTGGATAACCGATCCCATACTGTACAACAATATGTCTAATTTATATTGTCTCCTTTTAATTAGTTAACCAAATA